>NC_084743.1:56629458-56659458 GCF_033978785.1 Entelurus aequoreus | reverse complement strand
GAGTAATAGCATGTTGACAATAAGTACACTATAGTAATTAGACAAAAAATGTTTAGTCAAAAATAAACAAATAACAAATCATTCAGGTAACAGGACTGAGAGTAACAGGAGTGAGTGAGTAATAACATGTTGACACTGAGCAGAATATAGTGATTTAACAACAGCAACTAATGTTTAATTAAAAATAAACAAATAACAACAAAATAAATTTAAGTTAACAGGACTGAAAGCAACAAGAATGACACTAAGCACACTGCAGTGGTTCAACAAGAAAACATTTTTTTAAATTGAAAATAGAAAAAGTAACAGTGAATTATAATTTAGGGAACATGGCTGCTGTTATATTTAACCCCCAACGCAGTCATAAATAAAATACTCTCAAATATACATAAACATAAACAAGGGACATATTACTTTTGGCCTTCTTATGGATCTGACTGATGCAACTTCCTGTGGACCATGCAACTTTTTAGGGTAACAGGACTGAATGAAAATGCAAGTGTTCATTTCTAATTGAACCGTTGTTATTGTTGTTTTTTAAATATTGTCAAAGTATATGAGGATAGTCAAATATATGAAAAAATATACACAATTTAGAAGGAAGTTATTCTATTTGATGGTTAAGTGTAATTTTAGGAAGTGGGGGCAGGCAACAATTGTTTTTTTTTCGAGTATTCAAGGAAGTTTAAATACTCGTTTTAAATGAATTATTGGAATATGTGATCATATTGATAGGCGTATTGATTGACTTTGTTTGATTTAAAGTATATATACTTTCCAAAGAAGTGTATTTCTGGTCTTGTCATCCTCATCCGGACAGAAGGGTGACACGGCAGTGTGGTTGAATCAAAATAGACGTCGGAGACGCATTACTGAACCAAAAGTTGCTTTATTACAAGCGAGCGTCCTTTACACTGGACTGCAGTTCCTGGAGGAGGTCAGGTCAAATATGGAGGACTCCTCTCCCGGAGAAGCCAAACTATCAGTTTATATATTCCTTCTTTCACTGTCTGGGTGTGTGCTAAGTCTAAACAGCACCACCTGACCATAAAAGGAGATATTTGTGTGTAAGTGAAGTGAATTATATTTATATAGCGCTTTTCTCTAGTGACTCAAAGCGCTTTACATAGTGAAACCCTTATTATCTAAGTTTCAAACCAGTGTGGGTGGCACTGGGAGCAGGTGGGTAAAGTGTCTTGCCCAAGGACACAACGGCAGGATGGCGAAAGTGGGGATCGAACCTGGAACCCTCAAGTTGCTGGCACGGCCACTCTACCAACTAGGGCTACGAATCTTTGGGTGTCCCACGATTCGATTCAATATCGATTCTTGGGGTCACGATTAAATTATAAATCGATTTTTTCGATTCAACGCGATTCTCGATTAAAAAACGATATTTTTCCGATTCCAAACAATTCTCTATTCATTCAATACATAGGATTTCAGCAAGCTTTACCCCAGTCTGCTGACATGCAAGCAGAGTAGTAGGTTTTTGTAAAATGCTTTTATAATTGTAAAGGACAATGTTTTATCAACTGATTGCAATAATGTAAATTAGTTTTAACTATTAAATGTACCAAAAATATGACACATTTTATCTTTGTGAAAATATTGGACACAGTGTGTTGTCAAGCTTATGAGATGCGATGCAAGTGTAAGCCACTGTGACACTATTGTTCTTGTTCTTTTTTATTTTTATAAATGTCTCTAATGATAATGTCGATGAGGGATTTTTAATCACTGCTATGTTGAAATTGTAACTAATATTGATACTGTTGTTGATAATGTTCATTTTTGTTTCACTACTTTTGGTTTGTTCTGTGTCGTGTTTGTGTCTCCTCTCAATTGCTCTGTTTATTGCAGTTCTGAGTGTTGCTGGGTCGGGTTTGGTTTTGGAATTGGATTGCATTGTGGTATTGCTGTGTATTGTTTTGTTGGATTGATTAATTGAAAAAATAAAATTAAAATTAAAAATTAAAATAAAAATTAAAATCGATTTTTGAAAAATGAGAATCGATACTGAATCGCCCAACGTGAGAATAGCGATTTCAATTCGAATCGATTTTTTCCCACACCCCTAGAGGATAGAGATGCACTTTCTTTTAAACTTCAACAGTTATTGTGTATTTATAGATTATGAAATTGCCCTCAAAGTGTCTTGGAAATTAACAATTGCAATTTAAGAAGATCAAGATAGCTACGCTCCTATTTTTGGGCCGCAATAGTTCGGGGAAGCATTATTTTATTTTGAAATACCCCTAACCGGATATAGCAACTCAATACTATTTAGCTTGACTATACCGGGAGGGGGACATCAGCGACCAGACTTAACCTCAAGACTCAAGAGCTTGTTGTAGTTTCTTTTTCCTCTCAAAATGTCCGCTATTCCACTTTTAGGCACTTTTAGGTGACTGTGGTGTGAGCAGGGGGAGGCAGGATGGCGTTGGTCACGGTCCAGCGGTCACCGACGCCGAGCACTACCTCCAGCCCGTGTGTGTCGGTGAGTATCGGTCAAGTGTTGTGACATCTGGCGGAAAGCTCGGCCACTGTCTTCCCTTTTAATGCTGACTGTGCAGGTGTAAACAATTTTTTAAATTACTACAAAAAATATTTTAACTGTAGTAATGTAGCTATGTTTCATTAGCAGCAGGCTATTACTTCCTGCTGATGTGTGTGTGCCTCACAGTGAAGAGTTTTTAGAAGATGCATTAGTGCCAGCATCACTTCTGCTTCATTGACATCCATTATGGCGACTTAGTGAGAGTGACAGTGAGGAGGCTGGAGCTTACCCTAAAAGCAGGTTAGTGTGACAGGCCTGTCAGACCCTGTTGGACCCTTCGTGGGTCCTCTTATCTTATATTCCACGCCTCCCAACATGCTGACACACTGTGAGGCTGTGGCTGGCATAGATAAAATTGCAATGTAAAGCCTCTAAGGCCCCTTCTACACTAAGGTTATCCAGGGTAAATCACACCTAACTTTATCCTTGTCCACACACACACACACACACACACACACACACACACACACACACACACACACACACACACACACACACACTCAATGGTCGTTTAAGACCCCCTGCCCCCTCCATCAGCCGGCGCAACGCAACCTAATACGCATGCACGGATAATGCGCACGTCATAGTCACCTCCGGTTTTTGTGTGCAAGTTCTTAAATGTAACTTATCTGAACAATATCCAGTGTTGTGGTATTTTATTAACTGGAATCCAGTGTGCTGTGGGGCCCTATTGTAGTGAATCACACCTGAGACATCATAAATCAATCAAATCTTGAATAAACAAGTGAAAGGACACAATGTGAATAACAACATTTTACAACAATCAAGCTAGGGATCTAGATATCTGGTCAGGACACTCCTCACTCTTTTGCCTTTACCTTCATTGTCCATTCGTTTTTGGTGACTTTATATACTCTGGACCTAGACGTTCAGTCCGCGACATAACTGATACAGTCTGCTTTGCCAGTCCAAATGCATTCGCTGTTTTCCGTAGTTTTCCCTGGACGGCCAGGTAATATAAAGAACACGCTACCTTTTTTTTATCACATCCACGGGAGCCCGCATTCTCGTTGACTCTCCTTTGACAAATGGACAACATTTTTTGCTAAGTAGAATCCCAGCTGACCTCGACATTCGAAAGTTGTCTTGCCGTCTGAGAAGTGTTGTATCCCAAATAGCTGCAATCGCTTTCTCTTAAGGTATTCATGTGTGATTTCCACAAGCGTCTGTACAGACGGAAGGAGAAACACGGCATGTCTGGATGACTCACCTTCATATTTCCAGTGGTTAGCTCCGGGGTACGAAACCGCTTTATTATGAAGCTGGCTGTGGCGCGTTCTTTCTGACGTCACTTCCTGTGTGGGGCGCGGTCTTTCTAGCGTCACTTCCTCTACGAACTCAGTTTGTAAACGATCAATGAGTCCATACAAAGCCAAGAGCCGGAGTTTTAAGAAATACACGGCGCACTTACTCGTGTAAAAAATTATCCGAGGAGGGGAACCTTAAACGATAATTTAGTGTGGCTGAAACGGGGCTTAGGCTAAATAATTATTTGTTTAAGGGGTTATCCGTCTTAGTGTAGACATAGCCTAAGGCTGGACGGATGTGGGTGAGTTGGGGCTGCAAAGTCTGGTCTCTGGGTGGACTGGGGACAAACATAGAAAAGGGAACTTAATCCCGTATATTCCCATTTAGATTAAGACTATGATTTATAAAACTCGCAAAGAAAAAATTAGGGTGGACCCAAGTGTCTTTTCATGTCGTTCTTGCCATTTCCGGGTCTAAATTGGCTGTCAAAGTGTATCAACTTGTCGTAATCCATCCTCGTCCTTCTACTATCCAGGTGAGATGCACTATTTATGATCTAGAATGAAGTTTGACGAGCAAGGCAATAAGGAAGCAGTTTACCAGTCGATCATGTCAACATTGGCACACAAGCTCATGATCACGGCGCCGCTATAAATAGTTTGTCTGCGTTAACGCTTATAATAACAAAATTACTAATACTTGGTTCATACTCCAGGTGGGCAAAATGTAAATAGAGTTCTGTTGGCACTATTTCAATGGTTATTGATTGGGTTTTATGGACAAAATAGAAGACCTCCCATTGGCTTCTCTTTAAGCAAACTTTTATTTACGTTTATTTACAAGTTACAATGCATTGAAAAAAAATTCATCCGTCATAATGATTCTGAACTATAGGCAAAATTTTAAAAAAAGTGTGTTCCCCTTTAAAAACCATGTTCGAGAACCAATTAAGTTTGTAAATCGAGGTTCTGCTGTATGTTATGGATAATCCGCTGTTGTTATCGTTGGGAAAAACGTCACAGGTTGTGCAAATTCCAAAAGGCTTGTATGGCGGAAGTACGAAGCGAGACAAGATTCTTTTATAAATATCTCCGCCAAGCCTCCACGGTTTGATTACAAATATTCGACACTTAAGCAGATTCTAAATACAACAAAACCAGGTTTTGTCATAATAGGTTCCCTTTAACAATAAAACACAACTGAGCCATACGCTGCACATTTAAACTCACATGCTGACTGTAATTAAATAAAGTAACTCCAGTCTATGGTTCTTGAGCAGTTTATAGACCTAAAGTGCAAAACACTTACTGAGAGTGTACCGGGGTTCCATTAATGCAATGTTTATTTATCACACATTTTTTTGCAGCGTTGCCATATGCAAACTTTGGAATGGTTTCCCATGAAAAAATACAAAATAATAAAATGATAAATATATTTTACCCAATATTTCACCCCCCCTACTCTCCGCCCTCACCTCTGCCCCTGCTTTTCTAGTTCTTGGGCGTTTATCTTCCGAAATATTGACCCACCCATCTCACATTACTTGCGTTTAGCACAGCAGGGAGCGGCTCACCCCCTGTGTGCAGTAATCTGCCTAGCAGCCCACCGACTTCTCTCTTCTGATTGGCTATGAGGCCACTCCCTAGACATGTATGCAGCGGATGTAACCATAGAGATGAGGTTGTGCATCACGCCCTATTGCTATGCCGTGTGTGTATAATGAAAAATGGAATGATTATCGGAGGGCCTGTACATTACGGGTGTCAGTAGTGGCGTGTTGTTTGCCAGACAGTGTGTGTGTGTCCTTATATATTTCCTAAAAGGAGTAAATACTGAGGATGCTGAGGCTGGCAGCTGTCCCATCAGATGCTCACATCTGGGAACCACAGGGTGAAAATTCCATCCTCTTCCACCTGTTTCATCCGCCATAATTTAACAGTTCGCAAGCGCAGCCTTTGCCATCCCAGCTTAGCTTGGACATTGTGTCCAACCAGGACAGATTGATGCCGAAGAGAAAGTTCCTGAGTTTTGGAAGGGATTAGAAAAGGGATTAAAATGTTTGTGTCTGTGGTGGACTGGTTGCAGTGGTGGGGGAGGATAATTGCATTTTTTTTTGGAATGGGGAAATAATAGCAGAGAGTGGCGAGCATGGACAGGCTGTTTAAGCTGTATCCTTCTGCCTGGAGTCCAATTTTTGCTTTTAAAGTAATTTAAATTAATTGTACCTGCCTCTCAGCGTGTGTTGCAAGCAGCCATTAAAGTCTGCGTGGGACACTGTGTTCTCTCCAGCTGATGATGCACTAACGACGTACTTCTGCTACTTCTAGGAGTCTGGCAGTGGTGAGGATGACTGTCGCTCCCAGGCCAGAAGGTGAGACCACATCCTGTTTAGTCACACACTCTCACGTCCCTCCCCTGGTTCTTCTCTGGAGGCTGCAAGTTGGGATGTACGCCACTAGGGGGAGTTGGTTTATTAATATTCTGACAGTTGTAACTGCACTTGATATACATTATTCACAGTTCTCCCAAAGTCCCTACTTTAATCCCTAAATCTTCTATATAATGCAGATATTCAAATAACATTTGTGTCTTTGTACCACTTAGATGAATGAATGAATCAAGTTCGTATTGTTGTGCAATCCAATTTGGAGATCAACTTGGATCAAGTTACACAACAAACAATAATAAAAATGAGGACAGGGATCTATGCAAAGCCAACAGATAAAATAATAATAATGAAATGTTTGCTTTCATGAAGATTGCATAAACTATTATTGTCATCATTTTCTGTCAGTATTTTCGGTGTGGCGTGGCTCTGATTGTAGATCGGCTGACCAGAAACATGAAGGTTCCAGGTTAAAAACCATCTTTTGCCTAGAGGTGGGGGAAATTCAGACATGGTTGATAATAAAACCGTTTAGTAAACGTCAATAATCGGTGTATTTATTGTAAATAAAGTAATGCAGACAGTTCTAAAATGTGGCTGACTGCAGAGAGCCACCTGCCTGAGAGATCCGACCAGCTCCTTTTATTTTAGGGCACTTATGTTCCAGTTTTGCATACATTTCTATTAATTTAATGAATGTGATGGGATTTTTTTGTTAAAAATGCACTGTTTTTAAAAGTTGCAAGTGATAAACGCTTTTTAGTAGAATTAAAAGAAATGTAAAACTGCATGAATAAAAAAAAAAATAATTAAAAATTAAAATGCATCGATTTAAATTGTAACTTTTAATTTCATTTTTAATCAAATCTTAGCTCCTGAATCCTAATGGGAATCGAATCGTGTGGTGGCCAAAGATTTCCACCTTTACTAGTTACTAGGGCTGGACGATAATGGCAAAAATAATAATCAAGATTAGTTTGGTTGATTTAAATTGTAACTACGATTAATTCATTAATTTAAAAACATGAGTATTTTTTGTAACACCAAAACTCCATTTCAAATAAAACATCAGGGTATTAATTAGTAATTAATAAACCACAACAAGTACAATTAAAATAATAATAATAGCAAAAACAATACATTTAAATAACAATAAATGGCAAAATAAAAAACTAAATAATTTTTCAGTTTTGTTTAAAAACTTTTTTTTTTACCTTTTGCACTTATTTTACCACCATAGGGTGTGCTTTTTGTGTAAAATAAAATTTTATAAAATGTTTGTTGAATAAATGCAAAAATGTATTGGTGTAATACATCCATCCATCCATCCGTTTTCAACCGCTTGTTCCGTTCGGGGTCGCGGGGGTGCTGGAGCCAATCTCAGCGGGTTACGCCCTGGACAAGTCGCCACCTGATCACAGGGCCAACACAGATAGATAGACAACATTCACATTCACACACTAGGGCAGTGGTTCTCAAACTTTTTTTTGTCATCCCCCACTTTGGACAAGGGGGAGTTTTCAAGCCCCACCTGCCCCCATCGCCCCAACAGAACGCTAATGCCAAGCTTAACATTTTCAAATTTATTGAACATCAAGTAACATCAAGTTGTATACATTCAAACTCAATAACATAAAATAACATCAAGTTCAATAATAAATAAAATAACTGTGCAGCTGTGGTATAACTTGCATCAAGTTCAATAATAAATCAAATAACTTGCATCAAGTTCAATAATAAATCAAATAACTTGCATCAAGTTAAATAATAAATAAAACAAAAGTGTTATAACTTGCATCAAGTTCAATAATAAATCAAATAACTTGCATCAAGTTCAATAATAAATAAAACAAAAGTGTTATAACTTGCATCAAGTTCAATAATAAATCAAAAGTGTTATAACTTGCATCAAGTTCAATAATAAATAAAAAAAATTGTTATAACTTGCATCAAGTTCAATAATAAATCAAATAAAAGTGTTATAACTTGCATCAAGTTCAATAATAAATAAAATAAAAGTGTTATAACTTGCTTCAAGTTCAATAATAAATAAAATAACTTGATGCATAATAATAAATAAAATAAAAGTGCCACTTTGCAATCTTTGCAAAAAAAAAGGAGGAGCTATGCATTTTGGCAAGACAGGGTGGGTGAACAGGGGCGCCGCTAGGGATTTTGGGCCCCATGAAAAGAATCTTTAAAGGGCCCCCAACACAGCGGCAACATTTTTTGATGCTATTTTACATACAATTATGCATTTTAATGGTATTCTGAATACAATGGAATTAATTTTGAGTCATTTATTTGCTGCACCACTGATTCTTGAGACTGTGGTAAAATGTATTATATTTTGTATTATATTATTATTTCAACACACACAGCTGCTCGCCTCCTTCCTCATGTGAGGGCACTGGGGCTGATTCAGGGGCAGGGGGACTTGGGGGCTGACAGACCGCTGCTGCTGCTGCTGGTGCACTTGACTCTGTTCAGAATGAGGCATCATTTTGACAGAGGGGAGATCAACTATTATTGAATAAGAACAGCTTGATAAATGTTTGACTGGATTGATTATTTAACTAATATAGCAGTAAAATGTAAAAATCCAGAGTTTTCTTGAGCTAACATGGTGAGAAAAGTGAGCTAGCTTATTACCACAGACAGGGACAAAGTTAATATGCATAACTTTCCACCACAACTAACAAACCCACATTTTTTTGGGAAATATTGGGTGACATATTGTCGACCCTTCAACTCCTTCTCCTCTCTTATTTTATTTTCCTTTCTTTTTTGGCTGCCTCATTTTTGAGGCATACTGCTGTCTCCTCCGCTTTGCCCGCTGTGGCGCTGTCTGTCTGTGACAAATCGCCGGTGCTCTACCTGCAGCTGATCCAGTCGGACTGAACCATTTTACGTAAATAGAGGGGGGGAAGGGAGGGCCCTGCAGGTGTTGATGCTTCCAAAACAAATAAAGGTATTGTTACCAGGACATGGAAAATAAAACATGTGTGATTATATGTTAGTTAATAACTTAGTGTCATTATTTTTTCTGTATTATAATTTCATCATCATTAGGGGCCTCTCTGGGCCCCCTCCATCATGGGCCCCTAGAATCCGTCTCCTTTACCCCCCCCTTTTCGGCGCCCCTGCAAGTGAACATGAGTTTTACAGTACTCCAGCATTAGTGGCTGCAATGAGCCTGTTTTGCACTGCACAGCTTTTCAAATCGGGGTTGCAGGCTTGACACTGCCGCTGTTAAAACCTCATTGAGTTCGGGGCTGAGCTGCCTTGACGCGAGTGCTTCCCGGTGAATGACACACAGTGTGTCCAATGCGCATTTGGCGCAACCCTCTTTATTAGAGCCTGCAGCCTGTTTCTTTACCCTGCCATGGTCTGTGCGCCATCAGAGCAAAAGCCCACACAGTTTTCCCATTTAAGGTTGTATTCTTTGAGGAAACTGTCCATTATCTCGAACAGCTCATCAGCAGTGGCTCTATTTTTTATGTATTTGCAAAACAGCAAATCCTCGCACAGTGACTCGCCATTCACAGAGCTTCCGCTTAGCCCCGCCCCCATTAGTTACTGTTGCTATCTCTGTCAAACTTGCGCTCCTACCTAGAAATTTAAAGTCTACAGGAAAAATAAGTAATTTACATTTATTTATATAGCGGATTCCACAGACAGAATCACAAAGTGATTTACACAGTGTATAGAAAATGAAAGCATAGTAAAAAAAAAAATCTAAGAATATAATTTAAAAAAAAAAAAAAAGTAAAGTGAAATTTCCTCCCGTTCCTCGCGCCCCACCTGTCATGTCTCTATTCCCCACCAGTGGGGCGCGCCCCACACTTTGAGAAACGCTGCACTAGGGCCAATTTAGTTTTGCCAATCAACCTATCCCCATATTTGGACAATTTTGACCAGTATTTTAGGCTAAAGCATAATACTTGTGGAAATGTATCAGTGAGTGCTTTAAGTACATTATGCTTGTGCAAGGTACTTTTTTGAAACCTTTATTTTGGTAGCACAGTCAGACCGCATGTGGCACACCGTCCTATTATTCTGAAGGGGGAAGTGTGCTGTGCTGTTGTTTTCTCATCTTGACGAGTATAGAGGCGACTCACTTGAGGTTGTTGAAAAAAAACAAAATGAAGAGAGCGCCTCTCAAATTGCGACCGCTGTTACATTAATGTTACATCGATGATGTCGTTCACAACAACACAAGCAGATAAGATTTGTTGTGGGTGTATGGATTGCTTTTATTTGCTTAAGCTTTGTAGTTTAGGTGCCTTTTCAAGGGACAGCCTCAACATTGTTTAGTCCAGGATGGGGCTGTTAAGTGTGTCGGGTATAATTGAGCGCTACCGGACACATTATTTTCCCAAACAAATGTTTCTTCTCCTCACAATGACCACATTTTCCTTACCGGTTCATTTATGTAAATTTCTCTGATATTATTTTGCGTTTATCAGTGGATTTCTGTTTTATTAGGCATTTATGTGACTCCGATCGCGGTTACGTGAACGCGTAAATTAAATGCCTTACTTTTTTGTTGAGTTTAGAGATTATTGAAAAGAAAAAACATTGAACCATTTTTGGTGTTTAAATATGTTTATCTCTTTTTGTTTCGATTACTAAAAGTTTTAAAATTATTATTATTTAATTTTTTTTTACATTTCCCAATGTGTATTATTATTTAAGTAAAGTTAAAGTATTAATGATTGTCACACACACACTAGGTGTGGCGAAATTATTCTCTGCATTTGACCCATCACCCTTGATCACCCCCTGGGAGGTGAGGGGACCAGTGGGCAGCAGCAGTGGCCGCGCCCGGGAATCATTTTTGGTGATTTAACCCCCAATTCCAACCCTTAATGCTGAGTGCCAAGCAGAGAGGTAATGGGTCCCATTTTTATAGTCTTTGGTATGACTCGGCCGAGGTTTGAACTCACAACCTACCGATCTCAGGGCGGACACTCTAACCACTAGGCCACTTGTACTACTTGTAAAGTTTTTCCCATAATTAACACTCTGTGTCACATAAGCCAGCAGAGAATGAAGAAGTCTCGCAAGAAATGTCGACATCAAGCATGACGTCTTTTGTGACGGCAGTCCATCTTTTGAAATGTGTCCTAAATTTAAAAAAAAAAATCAAAACACATGCCCAGAGTTATTGCTTTGGTTTGCTGAAAAGAGGTTGCACGCCATTTGTAGACATTTTTAAAAATGAGACATATAACAAATATTTTTAGTACCAGCCCTTTCTTTTGACTACTATATTTATCGATGTATGCGGGTCTGCTTGTCATAAACGGTGCCTTTGGACTATTCTGTTAAGCTTGTATGGTGTGTTTTTCTTTTAAATGCATTGTAGTTTTGTAACATTTTAAAACTGTATCTGTATCATGCCGTGGGCGAGTTTTTAAGTAATAGAAAAGAATAGACGTATTCCAATTGATAGCAGCGACTCGTTAGTGGCATGTTTTGCAGATTAGCCCATCGTTTTTTGGCCAGTGTCTGTTTTTTTTAATCCAAACGAAGGAGTTACTCACCCCTTTTTTTAGCACCAAGTCCTCTTCGAACTTTGTTAGCTTAGCTTCGATTGTGCTTTCCGTTCTGCTACAATGTTGAAATCCATGTTCCCACTGGCTCTCGCTGCAAAGTTCTTTCAAGCGACGTCAAAATGCTCCCACAAAGTAGCAGTGTTACTGCAGTTCCATTATCCGCAGCCCAGACGTTTACGTTATGGCATGAACCAGGGGTTCTTAACCTTTTTGGCCTCAGGGCCCCACTCAAATATTAACACTAAATTAGTAATATTGTTCTTGATCTTAATAATATTAAATAATTATATCTATCCTACTGTACATAAGCAGTTTACAACCTTGTTAAATTATATGAAATTGTGTGTTAATCACAACGATTATTTATTTAACACATAAACCGTAAGGCTTAGATCAGGCTGATTAGAAAAATAAGTACTAACCAAATATACTGCATAAGAAGGGACTCATAAATAATTGCCAACAAATATATTTATATACAGTGTTGTGCTAAAATAAATAAACTAAATTAATTATATATCCATCCATCCATCCATTTCCTACCGCTTATTCCCTTTGGGGTCGCGGGGGGCGCTGGAGCCTATCTCAGCTACAATCGGGCGGAAGGCGGGGTACACCCTGGACAAGTCGCCACCTCATCGCAGGGCCAACACAGATAGACAGACAACATTCACACAATAGGGCCAATTTAGTGTTGCCAATCAACCTATCCCCAGGTGCATGTCTTTGGAGGTGGGAGGAAGCCGGAGTACCCAGAGGGAACCCACACAGTCACGGGGAGAACATGCAAACTCCACACAGAAAGATCCCGAGCCCGGGATTGAACTCAGGACTACTCAGGACCTTCGTATTGTGAGGCAGACGCACTAACCCCTCTGCCACCGTGCTGCCTTAATTATATATATGTCCTTTAAATAAACTGTAAATAAAATTAAAGTGCAAATGAAAATACAGCTTCAGAAATTTAGTCATAGTTTTTGCACTTATGAAACTTCTTGATGAGCTCCAGACTGCTTCTGTTTGTTTGATATGGTCATTACTGCCACAAGTAGTGAAACAGTGTACTACAACTGAGTACCCCTGCGGCTCCTGCGGAACATCGCTGAGAAACACATTTTTTGGCGGCCCACTAGGGGGTGCTCACAACCTGTCCCTGGCCCTATGGTTAAGGAACACTGGTATAAACAATAAGAGTTTTAGTGTAGGATGGACATTTTTATGTCGTACTGCAATATATATTGTAATATCGCATGACACTAGTGTACACCATGACTGGTTTTAATGTCTGTTTAACACAGCAGTTTTTTTTTTTTTTTTTTTTTTAGGAGATTAAGTCTCAGAATAGATAAATTATGTCTTTGTGAATATTGTCGTCAATGTCTGATCCTGATGCCGTAGGCTGGGGCTTGATGTGCATGATGGTAGAGTAGAACTTTTTTTTTTTTAGGTTTGTATCTGCATGCATGTACTGTATCAGGAAGGAAGTCATGATTCACTTGGTTCGGTTTTGCTGTTGAGTAACAGAGCTGAGACACAAGCCTGAACAGATTATGAGCAGACAATAGGTGGGAGAAACTCAAACATAAAGGCTGCATGTTTTGCGTCAGATGGGCAACTGTTGAATTGTCTCCATTGTACACAATGGTTCTTGAAGCTCACATTGTGTACATTTTGTGTCTATGGGAATAGCAGCACACAGCCATGAAACGCAGCACGCATATATTATAGTTTGTATGTCTGTTATTGACTGTGTACGTAGTTCATTGTTGTGCCAAAAAAAGAATGAAACTCAAAGATGGCATAAAACCTACTTGTCAGTGTAATCTTGTCACACTATCTTAAACTTGAACTGTATAATGTGTGTATTTAGTGTTGCTCATACATCCGCTAATTGATTTAGATTGCCACAAATAGATTTGGCGCTACCTGTTTGCCCAGGCTCGCTCATAAATACATTATCATATGATTGTCTGTGATTGTAGCTAGTCGTTACAACTCAGTATAATAGATGGCATTGTAACACTGTTTCTTAACACACATTCATAGGCATGTCGTCTTCCATAGAATAAGAAGACATAACAGAAAGGATCAGTGTTGCCAGCTTGCGAGTATACAGACACCCTTCGTTACGTTTTTGGGTACGGGCTACTGATTTCAATACTTTTGTTACACATGAGGTCACATCCAGTTGCAGGCGCTGCATCAGCTCAAGTACTTGGAGGGCTAACAGGCGTATTTGTAGCGGACTGCTTCTAGGTCAGGGGTGTCAAACTTCTTTTCATTGAAGGCCACATAGCAATTATGGCTGTCCTCAGACGGCCGCTTGTAACAAATATATATATATATATATATATATATATATATATATATATATATATATATATATATATATATATATATATATATATATATATATATATATATATATATATATATATATATATATTAATGTATGTATATATATATATATATATTAATGTATGTATGTATATATATATATATATATATATATTAATATATATATATATATATATATATATATATATATATATATATATATATATTAATGTATAAGGATTTGCCTCATGATAATATTACTCAGTTGTCTGTGCATTAAAATATATGTTGATTTTACAGTAAAAACCTGGCAGCCCAGTTGCCAGATCTTCATTGTATAATTTATGGTGATTTGTGCAGTGTATTATTGTAAATGGAAAAACCTTAACACTGTTTTTTAGGGTAGTTCAATAGCCAGAATTTTACTGTAAAATATACGGTTGTGGTTTTTATGGTATGTTACTGTGAATAGAATACAGAACCACCATTTTTTTCCGTAACATTTTTTATAACAACATTCTGGCATCTCAGCTGTCAGCTTTTTGACCATAAAATCTATGATAGTTGTTTTTACTGTGTATTACTGGAAAGGAAAAAACGGTACCACATTTTTTTATTACAGTAAGATTCTGGCGAGGGCACTGGCAGTTTAATTTTTATCAAAATATCTATTTTCATTTTTTAACAATGTGCAATTAATAATAATTAATAACTTGCTTTTAAATCATAAGTCAAGCAGATATTCAATTGTATTTTTTTGGTTTATTTTAAAGGAAAAAAATGTTTGATAATATATTTGTTGCATTGTTAGATAAAATAAAAGTTTAAAAGATATGCAAATGCATGCAGTACATGTATTTTTTCTGTCAAAAAGATAAAGTACTTTATTGACGCATTGTATATCCAGATCAGGCGCTCAGGCCTTCCGTTTAACACATGGACTGTAAGTAATGTTGCACTTTTTAATACCAACAAAGCAAATTGCGCTCAGGCCTTCCGTTTAACACATGGACTGTAAGTAATGTTGCACTTTTTAATACCAACAAAGCAAATTGATAGAATGTGTCAAAATCAAGATGCTATTTTTCTAATGCGTGAGCTCAGTGTTAATTTACACAGGATATGTCATCGACATGCTACCAGTCTTTGTTTTTGCGTGGCGATTGTAACACCTGCTAAATTTGGTAATCAAAACCACCCGTTCCAATCAAACAGTTAGTGTTGAGTGCTAGATGCCGGGAATTGGTACCGTATTGGTTCAAATGGGGAAAGATATAAATCACTATTAGAGACTGTTAACATGAAAGTATGTGTCGCTCTTCTCAACAAGCAGCGGGGGCCCACAAAGGCAGCTCCCTAAAACTAGCTTCAATGTCGGGTGCTCTGGCCCCGGGAATACACTTAATTATGGCTGGTTTACTAAACTGTATGTTCCGGGTGATGGTGTCCCCTATGACTAAAGTGTGGTGTCCGGTAGACTGGGGTGTAGGACTAACTAAAGGGCTAAATCTATTATGCGTCTCAACCAGTTCACCATGGCTTGTATGCCGATTAAGACGGCTACAAGCTGGGCTCGTCAGCTCGCTACAGCTGATGCTAGCAAACGTGTCCGCGGCGTCTAAAGTTACAAAATTATTCTGCTCTAACTGGCGGACACGGTCCTCTTGTAGGGCCAACCAATCCATGAGAACAGTGCACGAAGAGCAGGGAGCCATACTCGCGTTGTTTCTTTCACCGAGTCGAGTTCTTGCTGTCTTCAGAGCAGTAGGCGAAGAATAGCACCAGCGAGACAGAGCAGACGCCTTCGGAGCACAGTTGCTTTGGACCGGGAAAAGCTTAGCTTCGTTAGCTTAGCAGCTAGCTAGCTGAGAGAGAGGCGGTGAGACAGAGAGTGGGTGCTTTGTAAGTTTGATAAGACTACTGGAAATGTATCACAGAATAACATTACAAAACGTATTTGACAAAGCATGATCGTAATGTAAGACAGTTTTACTTTGTTAATGTAGTTAAACCGGATGTCTAGCGTAGCACTTTTATTTTTAAGCCGGAAAAGTGTGTGATTGGTTTGAGAAAGTGTCTTGACAGGATTTCATGTCGCATCGACTGTTTGCAATAAAAAAAAGTTTCCTTTCGACTTCCTGCCTACAGTCTTTTATTTCTGTTGAGCTTTTAAGCTATCCTACTTACTAAAGCAGTCACATTAACAGTTTAAATGTTATGTTATCACAGCACCTAACGGTAATCGAAACACAGAAGTGAAGCACCGACCGCCTCTGAAAAGCAGGCATTTGCTGCAGTGATGTCGTCCCACGGCGAAAAATAGAACTTTCTTGTCAGGAGAACAACTTGCTGTTGTTTTAAACCTGATATTTCCATAAGGTGTCCTTTTCTTTGTCTATTTCTGCTCGCTTAAAGTTGTGGCTCCTCAGTAACAAGTAAAATGCAGCCAGGTTACCCCCGCAACGGCACGACCCAAGGGTCAAAAAGGAGTGTGCGTTAATCGGCCGTTTTAAAAATTTGTGCCATTCATGAAACTTACAGTTAACGCCTTATCGCGTTAATGGGGCGGCATGGCGTAGTGGGTAGAGCGCCCGTGTCAGAAACCTGAGGGCTGCAGGTTCGCTCCCCGCCTCTTACCATGCCGTTGTGTCCTTGGGCAGGACACTTCACCCTTGCCCCCGGTGCCACTCACACCGGTGAATGAATGTTGAATGAATGATAGGTGGTGGTCGGAGGGGCCGTAGGCGCAAATTGGCAGCCACGCTTCCGTCAGTCTACCCCAGGGCAGCTGTGGCTACGAAAATAGCTTACCACCACCAGGTGTGAATGAATGATGGGTTTTTAACATGTAAAGCGACTTTGGGTACTTAGAAAAGCGCTATATAAATCTCAGGTATTATTAATTTAGACAGCCCAAAATTTTCAAGTGTATTTATTTTCTTTTTCTTTTTTTTGCTTACGTTTTGTGGCCCGACATAACCCACCAACACTGATATCAATACTGTAGCTCATCATCAAAACCTTAATCCTGATGATTTTGGCTTGTAGCAGATGCATGATGATTGTTGTAACTGAGGTCAAAGGTCGGTTTGAGCTACCAAATCTACTAACTACAGATTAGTTTCTAATAAGAATTTTTTTTCAGATATGACTAAAAAAAAAATATTTTTGCTTTTGAATTGCTATCCTTCTAGGAGGCTGTAGATATCTAACACACTTTTAAAACAACAAAGGCATTTTGTCAGTGATCCCAAACATATTACATAAATTTCGTCTGCGTCATGTCTGTATTCTGCCTCACACTCCAGCGTGAACTTTGGTAGAGGTTCCCTCTCAGATTTCATTCATGCATATTTTGGACCCGCTCATACCCTCATGAGCCTCACAAGTCCACTGCCTGGTAAAATGTCAGGTTATGTAAATATTATGTACCGGTTAATGCACGCGAGCCCACCGAATGAGCCATTGTGTTGATTTTGTTCTCTAAAATATGTCTACAGTTGTTGGAATTAATGTACATTTTCACTGTGGATGTTTTGTGTGGCCAAGAAACCTTGATACTTAACGATCATATTAACTTAATGTTGTTTTTGTGCAATGCAAAAAGAAACAGAACTGAAAAAAAACTAAAACCTATTGGCCTTTTAGTGGTGTGCAGTCATTTGGGTGGGGCGGTCAACGTATTCAACCCTCCGCTCATTCACACACTGGGCTTGTTATTACACTGCACAAACTTAAACAAAGCCATTATATTTGTGAGGTCATTCTGAACAGTTGAAGCTAGTTGGTCACAGCATGGAACATCTTAACTGTCTCTCTGTTGAGAAACAGAGCATAAACTTATTTTTCCTCCCATTCCTTGAACTTGTTTTGCAAATAAACTATATCCAGCTCACCAAAAATCAATACACACATCTACTGTGAATATTGTTTTTAAACATGAAACAGTCACAATCTGCTGGAAACTGACAGGCAATTTCCGCGTGACTAATTACGAATGTCTCACATTCTGTATCTAATTAAGAAAGAAAGATGTTGCAGAGACATTAATTGCATTTCAAATTAAACAAATTATTGTTGTGCTATTTGCTCTGTGTTTACTGCACAGAAGAAGTTGATTCCAAGGTCAGTTATGCTAGAAAGAAATGTGCCAAACACACATACGCACACATTTCCGAAACATGGTGACATCACGCGTATGCACCTTTAATCCCGCCCCAGTCCCTTATACACTTATGTTTCACGTTATGTTAGGTAATACATCAGAACAGCAGCTGGTGAAATTATACCTACTCACATGCACATTGTATATATTCCCAACAGTGTCATTATTGTCCTCTTTCACTATTTGGTTCATATCTCACCATTTGTCCAGCATTGCTACACACTAACATGAGGTGCAGTCAGGGGGCCTGCTTGAGTGACCGCTAACGTGTATTACATAAGAGCCGTGGTCCAATTAACTTTGTGCTCCCCACCCTGCATATGGATCCAACTAGAGGTAAAAAAAAAATGTGGCCAGTAAAACAAATAGTGGATGTTATACTTCTTTGTATATTTTGTCCATTCACGATCTTTAAATGCTACTCTTATCTACGCTCCACATGCCATTAAGGTATAATGCCATTTAACTAAAATATAAAAAATGTGATGGTATTTTGTCAGTTATTTAGGCAATTGGTCAACTGGCAAAACTGATGAATGTTTGTTTTAGGACAAGGGGGCTGTCCCATTGCAGGGATATCATGTGACGTGGCACAGCTGTCACAAGAACGATACATCTGTTTCAAAACCCCGACCTGCAAGGTTTTTGTTCCCCACTCAAGAGAAGCGAAAAATGAAAAGTGAGCCAAACAGACTAGCTCTGCCTCCTTTTGCATATTCCAAAGTTTGCTAATGTATTTATTGAGTGGGATCAAGGGTTGTTGGGACCTGGTTCGATCAGACCAATTTCTGAAGGGGGATTGATTTGATTTTCTAAGCACGAAAAGGTGCCTTTGAGCAAGCAAACACAATGACATTGTCCCTGTCACTATAAAACTTTTTTTCTACACACCACAGAGTTTAGCATATATCTCCAGAACTCTAATTATCATACTTCCATAAACATTTTGCGATTGCGTTTTAGTTCCACAACATGTTGTGGAACTAAAGCACTTGATGAAAAAATGTATTTAACAAATTTGGGTGTGTCATCTTTTTTTGATCCACAATAATATAGACTGTTTGCTTGGATAAGTAACAAAAGGAAGAAGTACTTTTCTCAGTCTGTTTTAATTTCCTGTGCAGATTGTAGATAAAATAAGTACTTTCCGAAATTCGATCTTTCAAAGGCCTGTTGATGGTCATCCAGGATCAAAGTTATAAGTTACGTTGATGCAAACAAACACAGCAAGTTACAGTAGCAACTCCTGCTTTTGTAAGTCTGCCAGTTGAGCAAATATTCGCACACACCCAGAGTAGAGATGTTTAGACTCATCACACCTGCATTCTGTTTAACATGCAGTCGTCCTTGTATAATATTGGTAACTACATACACATACACACAGAGCCTTGTCATTCTGAATAATGTATTGTACAAACCGAGGTGCTAGGCCTGGAATGATACCTTTTGGAGGACGCTAGATTGTCCCACAAATTATTGCTGGTAAAGGATATTAGTATCAGCACCAAATTAAGCACTAAAGAATGTACAATATATAACGATAATAATGTAAGTACCCTTTCAAATGCAATCAGCTTTTATTCATCATTAGTATGTTTTACCATTGTAATTGAGGAGTCAGTAACTTTTAATTATCCGACATAAGTAAACAAACAACAACTAATAAAATGGACTCTCAATTTCCGTTTGCAAAAGTTGCACTTGAATAAATACTGAATATCATGAAGAGCAGTTTTTTCACTGTTAAAAGTGATTGGTCAGGTTGTGTGTCTTTTTGTCTTTTTTTTTTTGCCATCACTTTCCAGAAAACTAAGCTTGTTAGTTCGTGATGATGGTCTCATCTTGCTCATTCTGTTTGAAGTCGAAATATTCCCACCCCGGCACATTTGGTTTTGCAATCATCTTTTGTTCCTTCTACATTTTGTTACCTTGCAGTGCTTCTCACGACCCACTAGCAAGGCTGTTTGTGCTTCCTGTAAAAGAAGTAAGCTCGCGGCCCTGCCTCTACCAACAGAGACAAAGAGTGGATGACTGAGGAGAGGGTTCACGCCGTTCATTTAATTCTGCTTTTGAACAAATGCGCTCGGGTGCTGAGAGTGATGCACAGAGTGAACCCTCTTGCGCCCTGTTTGGAAGCACCAGACAAAGAAAACAAACACACGCGGACATGGAAAAATTAGCAAGTTAATTTTCATTTATCGTTTGATTTATTGATTATTGACCCAGGTGTGCTGGTGGGCTCATATTTTAATTCATAGTGGATTTCAAACTTATGACCCTCCATTACATAAAGCCCCACTTAAGAACTTTCAGTTTAGGTTGATTGAGGCGCCAGTGGACCAAAACGGTAGTGTTTTGCTCGGAGGAAGACCACATTTCCTTGAGGACTAGCGCATATAGCATCAAACTGACACAATAATACCACAATGATTCAGTATTACTGATGTTTCCACAATAGAAACCTAAATATTTTACTCAAACTTTATATTTGCAGTTTGCAGTTATCGCATTGTTTTTTTTTATACAGTACTTTTGAGTTTGTTGCGTGGCTGGTCGTGTCAGTGTAGAACTGCAAACTATCACGCTGGTGGCCATTTATTGCTACCACGCAAATTTCCAATAGCTAACATTGACCTTATAATTTTTAATTAAGCATCGAAAGTCCCTTACAAGTTTAGCAGAAACAGAGCTAAGGCGGCATCGGCCGAAAATCCTTCCTCATCTTTGAGCTCACGCCAGCGAGTGAAAGCCGAGCCAAATTTGATCCTTAATTGTTCTTTTATCTGGGTTATAGCCTCCCTTTTTCTTTTTGCCTCCTCAGACAAAACTTTTTGTTTCTTTGGTTGTTTTGTAGCTTTTGCCATGATAGCAGTAATTGCACGAAGGCATTCTTCTTCTTTTAGTTTTTTGGCGGCACGTGGGCGTTCGTATCGACTTTCGTTTTTTTAACAAATAGGAAAAGGGGAAGTGACATATGCCGTAAAGCAAGTCAGCACATTTGTATTTTTTTTTGTGGCAGGGTTCCTGCCACCCTCCTCAAAGTTGCTAAGTGCCATTGAAAGCGATAAGACCCCCTTAGGCCATGACAGAGGTATCATTAAACTATTTGTAGGTCGATTTATCATCCCAAAAGTTATGAGAATATTTTATAAAGGTTGGTTACTTACTTAGTGCTGCTTTAAATTAAGTTCTTACAGATTGATTCACGTTGACCAAAAATACCTAATTCATGATAAGCAGCAAATTTAAACCCCCTTTTTCACCAAATGTTTAGAAACATATGTTATTCGTAATTGTAAAAACGCCCAGAATTTTACAATGTTATGATCGCACCAATTCTTGCGAATTCAAAAAATGCCTGCAAATTATGTGCTGTGTTGAAATTTTCCCCAATCACCGCAGCCTCCCGAAAAATGTGGGGCAATTGTCCTTGTTATCACCAATCAAATTTGTCCCTAAGTAGCTTCTCAAACACAAACGTCAACAGCAGGCAAAAAGGCAGGCTGTTTCACACAGACAGCCAAGAACGTTGGGGCAATAACATATTGACAATGTCTTTTATAGGTGTATGTGCATAGACAGTCAATAATAAAAGTTTTATTACAGTATATGTTTTCAAGGGATAATACATAAAATAGAGCAGGGACGTACTTCACCGTAGCAAGTGTCATTTCTCAAGTATGTCTCATGCGATTATTAAATGTTTGCTTTGTTTAGTAATCTTTAGCAAAAGATGCTGTGATCACAATTTTATGGCAACAAACACCAATAAACACAGCAGCTTCTATTTCATTTTTTTGAGAAAGCTCCTTAGAAACCAGGCATTTAAGGCAGCACAATCTGAGAACAAGGCCCATAAAGTCCTGGGGGCATTATTTGTGGTCATTGCAACTAAAAAGGTACCTTTGGTCCATTGTGTCTTACATTTGCACAGCAGCAATGTCCCCGGAATATTCATGTCAATCAGGCTGACAACAACACAGAAGCAATGCTCATGATTGGACTATACCAAGGCAGTGAAATAAAACCCTCAATGTACAGTAGTCACCCAATCTGATATGTTCAGCATTGCAAATGCCATCAAAAGTTTACTGGGTACTTTTTTGATGAGCTGCACCAAAGACTTTATTTTGGCCCTGAAAAATTATCAGTAACCGAATTGTGAACCTGTTCCTGTTTCTATGGTAAAGGTCCTGAGGTGGAAAAGGGGCTTAAGAATTTTAGGCTCCAGCTTCAGCTCTTTGATCTCCTTTTGTCTGTTCCTTTTTCTCAGATTCCTGTTGTATAAATTTTCCACAGTTCAGCATCACAACATCAAAACAACCGCCCTCTCTTGTTACCAGCCCGCAATCCAGGTTCCCACCAAAAGGCCAGTTCATTTGACCACGCTAAACGGAACCTCATGACTAAAGCATCAGAGCAGCTGTGTGCGAGCATGAGAAAGCGAACCTTCATTGTGATGCAACAGTTGTTCATAGGAAGGTGAGACAAGGTTGAGTGTAGTGTGACGGCAGCAGTGCAGGTGTTGGTGTGTTTGTGATGTAATCAGTTTGGCGCTGAGCAGGACACATGTCCAGTCCAGGTTTCAATATCCACATTCCTCATGACTTATCAAGGTTGACATTTTGCAAACACTTTAAGTAATATAGGTACAATAGAAACAGTGTTTAATAGATTATAGTATCTGTTTGTATTAGTTATGCTTTTCCTGATTTATTCTATATTTTAAATGGTGAGAGCTCTCAGGAAGGAGGTTTAGGGCTTCTTTGTTTCTATAAGAAACCGTTACTAGACTTAGTCTGATTTTTGCATTGACTGAATGAATAAATAATCTATTACATGCTCTGTGAATGTGTAAGAAAATGCATGGCTTCCAAAGGCCACAGTTGTTTTTAACATTTCATAACAAAGTCAAGCAGAACTAATGCTTAAAATGCTCAATTCTCATAAACAATTATCCATTTCAGAGAGATGACATAACATTCACGTTGAGACCTGGATTACACAATTGAGTAAAAAGTGTGTAAGCCAAAAGGATTGTTGGGTGAGTGGAAACAGATGAGGCTTGCGTGCATGGCACTATGTGATGTGTTTTGTTTTATCCAATTTAAGTAAAAGTCAATTCATGCAAAAATAAAATGATTCAGTTCAATTAAACTAATTATTTATATTACTACATTACAAGTAGCTATTCTAACATAGAGACTAGCATTTGACACAATATATTTAATCCAATAAAGGGAGAAAAATAATAGTCATATGATGGAATAATTAAACTAGTTGAGACAGAATCAAGCTGCTCTAGGAAGCAATTATTCTTCAATTTTACACAGTCTGTTAGAAACAACAAACTTTTTAAAATTAGTCCAACAGTCGGACCACATGCTGGTGAAAATATGAGGTGGTTGTTTTTACGCTGTTTCAAATTGTTGACAGGTTGTATTGTGTTAAAGATGTCTTCGTTGTTGCAAGATAAACAACATTTTTATGAGCTAATAAAATAATGTTAAACAACCTTTTTTTTTTAATTGAGCCAGTTAGTTTAAACCATGTGTTCTGGCTTAATTTGAAAGTTAATTCCCCTACCAAGACCTCCTTGACAAGACGAGTTCATGATCATCTCTAATTGAGTCACATTCCACTGCATCAGTCAGCCTAGTGTGGTTGACTCTTGCGCCCTCTTTCACATGTGGTTTGTTCCTTATGTAACACAAGCACAAGATTTGGGTATGGAGAAGATACAAGTCATCTCAGGGGCAAACCAAAAGCTCATGCAGATTAAACTGCTTCTATTACATTAGCTTGTAACAAGCAGTTAATTGACCCTGCAGGACCTCGATACGAACAGAATTCTCAGGACAAGATTTTCATTACACAGTGTTTATTGTTATTTCCCTTGGGATTTTTCTGGCCATTTCCTGACAAACCTAGAGATTTACAAAAATGTATTTATTTTTTTTCACGTATAACAGATCTTCCTCAGCATAAACTCAGCTTTGGAAAACTGCAGCCAGGAACACTTTACAAAGTGCTGTCTTCAGTGTTGGGTGTAGACAGGTGTAAGGGAGGCTTGCCAGTGTGGCTGCGCCAAGTGTATGTTGGTAAACCTCACTCCCTGACAACCTTAGTAGCAGTGCTGGTTACTGAATTGATACCCAGGCTTTTAGCTTGGTAGCTCGCGCTCTCGTCTCTTATGGTGGACGACTCATGTTTCAGTCCTGGGCAGAAAAGAAAGCAGGGACTGAACCAGGCATGGAATCTGCACCATAATCTCAAGTATTTACTCTTCATTTAACATTAATGGGCCTCAGAAGCAAATCTATAGCATAACTATGTCAGCTGCAGTGCTAACATGTTAGTAACATTTTAGGTTAGCCTATTCGCTCAAGAAAATGTACATTTGTTCAAAATTATATATTTTACAGCTTCTAAGTCTGTCCTCTTTGAATTTATGGAATTATATCCAGGACTGTCTCTTTTAGCCCAGGGGTGGGTCAGAGTCGTTAGTCTATGATGAAGGTGTGTTTACGTTTTTGACTTAACCAAAACCCAGACCTTCAAAAGTGAAGTTGAGCGCCTCTTCTCTCGAAAGTGGTGCAATTAAATGAAGGAGATAAAAAATGTTTTTCACATTTAGTGGTTGTTAACAGGCCCTAGAACAGTATGATCGGCCAAGTGCAGTGATTTGCTATTATTTTTTAACTAACTAGGACTGACATGTTTCATTTGAGAAGTACTGGCTTTGTGTGAGTACGGCCATAGAGTATATCATGTTGATAAAATGTTGTTTTAAATCACAAAAAGCTTTCCAGCCCCTCAACATTTTGTATTTTATGTCACTAGTAGGGTTGTCAAAAGTATTGTTACTTTAATACCAAGTCGATATTAACACGGCAAAAATAAATCGATATATGTATTTTTCAGCATCGTCAGTACTAAATACTGCAGAACACTTTTTCCCAGGCGAAATGCATCAATTCACTGAGTCAGCGCTGAAGAAGAAAAAAAAAAAAGCCAGTGAGGAAGGAAGGTAAAGTGTGGCCTGAGCGCCATTAAATTTGTGGTATCATCCAAAACTAATAAGGCATCCAAACAACAGAAGAATGCCTGCTCAGTGGCCTTGTGGTTAGAGTGTCTTCCCAGAGATCGGTAGGTCGTAAGTTCAAACCCCGGCCAAGTCATACCAAAGACTATAAAAATGGGACCCATTACCTCCCTGCTTGGCACTCAGCATCAAGGGTTGGAATTGGGGGTTAAATCACCAAAATGATTCCTGAGCGCGGCCACCGCTGCTGCTCACTGCTCCCCTCCCCTGCCCTTTGAACAAGGAAATGGGTCAAATGCAGAGGGTAATTTCACCACACCTAGTGTGTGTGTGTGACTTATCAGTGGTACTTTAATAATAAGGGATTATTAAATTTTAACAGTAGAGTAGATAAAACATGGTAAAAGAGAAAGTAAGCAGATATTAACAGTAAATGAACAAGTAGATTAATAATCAATTTTCCGCTACTTGTCTTTAATAATTTTGACAAAATAATCAAATGATAAATGATACAGTACGTTACTGCATATGTCTAAATTAGGAACCTTTGTTTGTCTACTTACTACTAACAGAAAAGTTGTCTTTTCACTATTTTATTTAAGGAAAAACTTGCAATAAGAAACATGTTTAATGTACCATAAGATTTTTTGTTAAAAAAATGTTGTGGTCCCCTTTATTTAGAAAAGTACCGAAAAGTATCGAAATACATTTTAGTCCCGGTACCAAAATATTGGTATCGGGACAACATTAGTGACCGCCCTGAAATCGGTAGGTTGTGAGTTCAAACCCTGGCCGAGTCATACCAAAGACTATAAAAATGGGACCCATTACCTCCCTGCTTGGCACTCAGCATCAAGGGTTGGAATTGGGGGTTAAATCACCAAAAATAAATCCCCGGGCGCCCACTGCTCCCCTCACCTCCCAGGGGGTGATAAGGGTGATGGGTCAAATGCAGAGAATAATTTCGCCACACCTAGTGTGTGTGTGACAATCATTGGTACTTTAACTTTAACAACACTGTTCACTAGGGTCCCAAGTGCATGTATATTGCACTGAGATAGTATTGCTATTTATAGCAAACCATGTTGTGACTTGACAGTCAAAACACTAGAGCGGGTAAATAAACAGAAACACTCTTCCAGGCAGAGAGGAGCATGTAAACAGCAAGATCACCTGCCCGCGCAATGTCTGGCCCGATAACTGACCCCCAGCTGGTGTACTTGAAGAATTGGAGCTTTTTGCCAAGCTGGTTGCTCCTCCTCCGACCTCTCATTGGCTCTACCCCGCTACTCCCGCCTATGTCGTGCTGTCATTGGCTCCCAGCTGGTCGTCCCGCCCTCTTTTACCATTGGCTCTCCCACGGTACCTACAAAGTACGTGTCGAGCTGCTTTCTCCCTCCTATGACTGGAAGTGAGTCTGACCCGTCATTTGTTCACTCAGTACTGTACTGGCCGGCGACGGTACCAGCTCGGTCTCATGACTGTAAAGCATGTCCCGGTTCTAGAACGACAACTTGTTCAACTTTTTGTCCGCCATTAGATAGTATGAGTGTAGTGTGATAAACTTCTAAAACAGGCTTTTTTTTGGTTTTTGTTTTCACCGAGTAGCGCACTGTTGTTTAGGTCCGTAGCCTCTTTACTACCATGGCGGAGTCCACGCGTGTGTGAGCGCACTAAAGTTTCGTCTCGTACGGAGAACACCTGCCGTATCCCCGGCTCCCATCCCTGCTTGTTTGTGCTGCACTCACCCGCCGACATGACCCTCGGCGCGGTGTCCGACAGCTCGTCGGCGGTCGGCTTTTGCTCATGCTGCGGGGCGAAGATGGTGCCTTACTTCAGCGACGACGCGGTGGTGTCCAATAATCAAATCAACCAGCTGTAAGTCTTTTCTTCAGTGACAAAATTAAGACTTTTTTCGTTTTCTGCGTGTTTCATTATGCATAAATGTATCAAATCAAAATTTTTGAATGAATGCACAGAACGTAAATGACATGTTGGGTCTTGGTGAACCAGATACCATGAATTGATTAACGTGGACCCCGACTTAAACAAGTTGAAAAACTTATTCGGGTGTTACCATTTAGTGGTCAATTGTACGGAATATGTACTGTACTGTGCAATCTACTATTAAAGTTCCAATCAATCAATACATACAGTATGTAGAAGTTTTACAATACAAGTGCTGTTAAGTACTTCCTGGTGATGTACGCAGCCAGGATCTTACTCATCATCATCACCATCACTGCTGTTTGACCTTATTGAGACATTCTGTACAGAGCCGCCATGAGTCATTTAACTTTTTTACTGGTCTACACATGTGGCATTGTTTCATTGATGTCAGATGATCTGGGATGCTATTGGGCAGTGGTGTAAATCTTTGGGCACCCTACGATTCAGAATCAGAATTCACCTAACGATTCATGCCGATCCTTGAGATGACAATTAGATTCTGAATCAGTTCTCGATTCAACAGGATTCTCGATTCAAACTGATTCTCGCAATGTATAATTTGTTCTAATAAGTACAATGGTATAATAATAAGTATAATAACAGGCGTGGTGGTTAGGGTGTCCGTCCTGAGATTGGTAGGTCGTGAGTTCAAACCCCGGCCGAGTCATACCAAAGACTATGAAAATGGGACCCATTACGTCCCTGCTCAGCACTCAGCATCAAGGGTTTGGATTGGGGGTTAAATCACCAAAATGATTCCCGAGCGCGGCCACCGCTGCTGCTCCCTGCTCCCTGCTCCCCTCGCCTCCCAGAGGGTTGAACAAGGGGATGGATCAAATGCAGAGGGTAATTTCACCATACCTAGTGTGTGTGTGACTATCAGTGGTACTTTACTTTATAATGAAACTTTTCCAGAACAGATTACAGGTTAGAAAATCTTATTCTGGTTGCATAGATAAGGCCTAAAATTGTCTTATTATAAATTGATTCTTATTTGATTTTTTTATTTGTTTATCCATTTCTGAACATTATGAATCAATTCAGAATCAGGATAAATATAAATTGCGATTCAGAAGTGAACGATTGTCTTCTGCACCCTTACTATTTGGGCATGTTTGCTCACAATTGGATATGTTTTTACTGTACAGTATGGCTATTTCAATTGTCTTAGGAGACATATTTCCAGAAAGCTAAGGCCTGGAGTTATTCTCAAACTGTGGTGCACGTACCACTAGTGGTACGAGGGCTCAATCTCGTGGTGCTTCAAAGAAGTCTGTAAATATGTACTGTGTACTGTGCCATTGTTGGTTCTGTTTGTGCATTGGGTGTAATGTTACAGTGGCCACAATATTAAATATACTTGTTGGAGAACCACTGCACTATAGTATTTGTATAGCGCCGGCGTCCTCTGCAGTGGATATTTGATTTTTGTGTATCTAATTTTTCAGAGTTACGGAATTTGGAAAACAATAGCCTTCTCTATTCTACAGGAGTGCTGTGCCGTTTATGGAAATCTGTTGCAAAACTCTTTAAAGTTTTTCAAACTGACTCGTGGGCCTGTATAGTCTCATTCATGGGCCAGATTTCGCCCATGGGTTACCAGTTGAATAACCTTGTTTGTTGTACAGCATAAGTATTGTACTAAGATCACTTAATGTAAAATTATACAAATGATTTAGTTCTTTCTTCTCCAACTTTACATAGCACAAATGTTTTGTTGATTTCTCAAGACATCTAAATTCAATGTGAAATAGTGAAAAACAGGTGTGCTGTGTTTACAGCATATTTGTTGAGGCATAGGTTTTAGACTGGATGGTGATGTGTGGTCGATAGGTTTCTCATGTCAATATTATGACTTAAACAGCACATGATTGAAGTTAATTCTACATTCTGATTTGCTTAAATGCAAGTGCTTCTGTGCTCAGATTTAATTGGCAACTGTCAGCAAAATAGTCATTTAGCAGTATGTTAATTTGTTGTTCTACATTAGAAGGGGATCCTTGTTCAAAAGCACCCGATAAGTAGCCCCAAAATAGACTAACATTTTTCTAGTTAACACATTTTGGACAAATCTACTGCAAATAGCAATTATATTGCATCTCATTACAGTAGGGATGCCCAAAAGTTTTGCCTCCAAGGACCAAAGTAAAGATTTGTCAATCGGCCATGGGCTAATCACAGCGATTTTAAGCGTGCAGCAGTGCCATGAGTGAGGAGTCTAGCCCCATACCGCTATAAACAGCATATAAGGTAGTGTAGATCGCTATGGTTAATAGCCAGCGACTAGTTAGCTCTGGTGACACGCGATCAATGATTGTGTGCTTGAAACAAGTCCGTATGAATATGCATTTAAATTTGGGAAGTCACCCTTTGGCGGGCCAAATAAAATGACTCGGCGGTCCAAATTGGACCCCTGTATCACCCTTTGGGCACCACTGCATTAGAATGTCACAGCGTACCAAATAAGTCATGAATGTAATCAATATAAAAACTGACCTGTTAAATTTATTTTACAAAAGGAAGAAAGTCAAGGGTTGGAATTACTTTAATTCAATTCAAGGAGGATGAAATGAACTCCACCCACTTTTCCAGTAAAACGATTTTGTGGCTTTACGGTCTGTGTTTGGTTGTGCGGTGTTTCATAACATTTTCTTGCAGTCAGCAGTTGGCAGAGTTCTGCGTGAGAAAAGGTCTCCTGTTGTGTTTGGGGAAGTTGAGGGCAGCCTT
>NC_084743.1:56576958-56626958 GCF_033978785.1 Entelurus aequoreus | reverse complement strand
GAACATCACCAAAAAGCGATAATGTTATAATTACTCGCCAAAATAGACTGTTACAAAATAAATAGTTGACAACGGAGCAGAAAACAAGTGAAAACAATGTTTTAGGAACTCTCATGAAATTTCCACCACTCTTGTCTTTGACTGCTTGCCGCAGACACGCTCTTCAAGCACACATTGAAGTATAAAGTATCCGGTAAAAACGTGAGAACCATAATGCCTGTCCTCTTCTTTCTTAATCTTCTACACGCAATCATTGGTTTCAGAATATATTGACATTGATTGCACAGAATCCCTTAAAATTGCTTGAAATGCACCAGTACTGAGACAGACGAGTTAAAACCATTTTTACTTTCATAAACATGACGTCTTGTCCGCATGCGGGTCAGATTGTATTCACATTAGAAATCCATTTTTTTTTGTAATGCGAACGGCCACAAAAAAGATCGGATTTAACAAAAAATAAAACCAATTGTACATCCGACCCTGCAGTGTGAACGTAGCCTAAAATCTAATTTACTTAACGTCGTTGGGATAATTTAGTAATACTTTGTGTTAGTATTGTGTTAACACGGCTGCCTTTAAAAAGTTGCCATTTGCCATGTTGCTATTTTTGCATTTAGCCTCAATAATAGATATTGGTTGCCATGTTTCCACAGATGTTTTTGTCTAAATTACAACGTGTAATCGGATTCTCTGCCCTTTCAAAATAGTTCTGCGCATCTTGCCAAGTATGTGAAGTTCACCTGAGGTGGTCAAAACTTGGAACACGGTTGGTGCACTGGTTTTGTGATGATAAAAAGCCTGTCTTCTCTGAACCTAACAGCCACTTACACAATGTGAACAAAATGATTGAAACACTTGGCCATTACACCTACAGGAACTGAATTGAAATATAGATATGGTTCCCCTTCTTTTCGAGAATGTCTGCGGGGGAAACATTTGTGCATTCTGATTTCTTAGGTGTTGGAAATAATTAAATTCAATCCCTAAATTCTTTGTTTTGGGATTAAGGTTATAGTGTGTTTTCTTCCGCACAGAACTCATCCAACTATACCTTTTTGTTGACCTTGCATTGTGCACTTGGGTCACAGTAGCCCCTTCCCAAACATTTCACACCAGGTTGGGGGCATTGGTCATTGTCCAATATGTCTTGGTAAGATCAATTATCAATTAAGAACATCAATAGCAGTTGCTCAAAGTCTATCTTTAGTGTGACCTGGTTTTCAACTTTCCTGTTATCAGTCCTGTTGTGTACTGGCTGCCGTCAGCTGTTCCTTCCCGTATTTGTTTATTTCCTCAACAACCCGCAGTTTAACTGTAGTAAAACTTTATGACATTCGTGTTGAAGAGACGGGTAGCGTAGAGTGAGCTAAGAAAAAAAAAATTCTGTTACTGTTGGATGCCTCCAATTGACGAAGTGTCATTAACTCGACTCTCCCTCTACTTGCGACACATTTTTCCACAGTGGCCCCTTTTAGGCAGGAAGGCTTAACATACACCTCTGGCCATGGTCGTTCCCACGGGGTGCATGCAGTTTCTCGGGTCTTAACTAAGCCTGGCCCGCACTGAGTGTAGCCCTATATTTATCCCACTTTCCTCCTCAGAGTGACAAATATGGGCACAGACTGGTTGGGGAGGGTCACCTACTGATCTGGCCCACCATGTGGAGTGGCCCTTACATAGTGATGATTGTGTCTCTGACCGATGCCCTAACAAGCGCCTTCTATTCCACTTATGTTGAGTAGTGCCTGAAATCCAAAAAGAAGATCCACCTTACTCTGTCTTTCTACTTTATCCAACCTATTAAATTATGTCTATCCCACCTATTTTGTCAATCAGCACAATTTGCTGTTAATATTTTTTTAAATTTCAATTGATTACAGCCCAGTCAAGTTATACTGATTATCTTGCCATCCTAAAGTCTCCCTGTTGTGAGGTGAGATATAGTTTTCTGCATTACAAAATTGAAAAAAATGACGTTAAAAGGCTACAAGCTGCTGCACTGCATTGTATGGGCACTAATCGCATAATTTAGATGCAATACAGTTACTCATTTACATGCATTAGAGCACACTCAGACGATGCGGTTGAATGTCTGCAGCTTGCTGTCGTGTCATCAAGAACCTACAAGATTTATGTACAGTAAGGTGACTGAATGCCATCTATCAATAGCTGACACTTTTGAAGGACCAAGCTATTTTTAGTTACCGTAGCCCAATCCTTTACATACAACACCCTAACCTCTCCCATGCAGGCTCAGGTTTAGATTCCACATTCTCTGGTATTGAGCAGGTTTGAATTTGTCAGATTGCCTACATGCACGTGTACAGCCTTCCATTAATGACTGTTAGTGTTTTATTACTGATGACTGTTAGTGTTTTATTACTGATGACGGTGTACAGTAGCACTGCTATACAAGGTCATTGCTGTGTGAATGCATGCACAGTGGGACATGATAGGGCGGCAACTCAAGAGATGGACCGGGTCATAAAAGCAGGACGAGACGTTGCAGGGAATGCAGAAAAGAGGATGTGATGTAGGGGGGAGTGAGAGGAAACAGCTGGGTCAGGGGTGGCTGGGTTATGGGAAATGAGTGCTGCACATGGCTGTCGCTTTGTTTTTTTTTCTCGTCCCTCTCATCAGTTCAACGGGATCCTATGCTACACATTGACAGTTTCAGCAAACCTCAGGAAGGAGGCTGACTGACTGGAGGAATGAAGAGATTAAGTTACAGAGCAAGAGGGGGGATGACAGGATGCCTGAAAGTCAGATTGCAGAAGTTGAGAACTGTGGCCACTGGGTTCGCAGAGTTCAGCGTTATAAACCACAGAGTAACATCCATGATAGTGCAAACCATTTATGTGAAGTACGCCCTCAGAAGATTTGCATCTTGTGCGGTCTTGATTATTAGTGTGTGTATGGTATTGGTATTTCGTCTGTGTTCAACTCCAGAGGTTATGAAACTGTTTACGTACTTGGGCCTTGCAGAACAGGTTTACCAACTCTTGGGATCACTCTGTCCTAAACACTGTACTTATTGGCCACTATAAGTACTGTTGCACAATTTGAAGAGATCCAATGCTTCAACTTCAGCATCAACGACCAGTTTCCTAAGGAAATTCTCGACCGGCGACGCCATTTGTTTCCGCTTCGCAAGAAGTTTATCACCGAGGGATGCCGTGCAGTCATCGCGGTGGATAAACTTTTCATCAACGGCCAACTTTACCGTGATCCGGAAGCCACGCCGTGGCTGTATTATTAGCGTCTGAAACACGGTAAATGTTGTATTTTGTTTTTGTTATTTCATTATGCTTCAATCCCTCTCTTCCCCCCCCCCCCTCTTGCTCACAATACACCTGTGCGTCATCATAGCGCACACGTAAACACCATACGCTCTCTCTCTCTCCTTTGGTAAACCAACATGTTTACTGTTTTACTTTTTTGTTTTCCTTTTTATGTTACTTATTTCACTACCTGTTCAATCCACCACTCTCTTCTTTTCTTTTTTTTTAATGTTTTTTGTTTTGTTTTTCTCTTTCTATTTCTCCACCTGTTGTGTGTGTCCCCTCGTCGTCATCAGCATTTACACTCACAGCTAATACATGCACAACTATACACACCTACATATAAGCATGATAGGCTTACATTTAGATACAGACATGCATTATTTACACATAAAGTACACACATACATCCACACACTTAGTTACAGTCTAGTTTAGTATGTCCACTGTTCAGTTTGTCACTTGGAATGTGCGTGGAGTCGGGTCAAAGGAAAAAAATATAAAAATTCTTAATCATTTGAAGAGTATGCAAGCAGACATTGCTTTACTACAAGAGACTCACCTCTCCAAGTCCGATACCTCAAAACTGCATTCATCGCAATACCCACACACATACTTTGCTAGTTACAACTCCAAACAGAGAGGCGTAGCCATTCTCATTAGTAGAAAGGTCAACTTTACATTCCATAACTCCATTACTGACATAGAGGGAAGATACATCATTCTTAATATTTCTGTTGACGGGAGAAACTTATGTATCGCCAACATTTATGGTCCAAATGTTGATGACCCCTCCTTTTTTCACACTTTCTTCTCTTCACTTTCTCCTCACTCAAACCACTGCTTGATTCTAGGAGGGGACCTCAACTTAGTATTTAATCCAAATATAGATCGGTCCAGAGTGACTGGGAGTCACCGTGAGTCTCAATCAGTGGTAATACTTAAGCAATATATGAACGATTATGGTCTTTGCGATGCCTGGCGTTCTTATCACCACACTCTTAGGGAATACACTTATTTTTCCCCAGTTCACCACTCACTCTCTCGCATTGATTACTTTTTAACTAGTAGCTCAATTTTATCTGATATCGCAAACATTCACATTCATCCTATCATCATCAGTGACCATGCACCTGTCTCACTTTCCCTCACTAACAAAACTATAACTGCACCTATAAAACAATGGAGACTTAATACATCATTACTAAAGGACCCAGACTTCCTCAACTACTTTGAGAAAGAATGGACAGATTTTTTAGATTTTAATGATCAACCAGAAATCACGGCGTGCATTCTCTGGGAGGCCGCAAAAGTAGTTATGCGAGGAAAAATTATTTCTTATTCATCATACAAGAAAAAAAAGGAACGTTTACTAGAGCAGGAACTTGAAAATGAAATAAAAATATTAGAAATAGCTTATGCGAACTCACAAAATGAACATACTCTGAATGAACTGAGAAAACTCAAATTAGATTTAAGAGAAATAATTGATAAGAAAACTCAATTCCTGCTTCAGAGGTTACGCTTAGATAAATTTGAACATGACAATAAACCAAGCAAATATTTGGCTAACCAACTAAAATTAAACAAAGAAAAAAACTCCATACCATCCATTAAGGATTCAGCTGGGAACATTACTCACGTTCCTGAGGAAATTAACTCCATATTTAGAGACTTTTACAGAAACTTGTATACACCCCAGATTGACCCATCTCTTTCAGACATTGAGACATTTCTCAATGGTATAGACTTACCTAAATTAAATACGAGGCAGGTATCAAATTTAGATCTTGCTATTTCTGTAGATGAACTTCACGATGCTCTTCAACAGATGCCAAACAATAAAGCACCAGGACCTGATGGGTTCCCTGCGGAGTTCTACAAAACATTCTGGTCACTGCTAGCTCCGATATTTACAAAAATGGCTTTAGAGATTAAAGAAAACTCATTCCTTCCTCCAAATATGAACTCTGCCACAATCAGTCTCTTGCTAAAACCTGATAAAGACCCAACACTTCCATCCAGTTACCGGCCAATCTCCCTGATTAATGCTGATCTTAAAATTATCTGCAAAGTATTAGCTCAAAGATTAGAAAAAGTCACTCCATATATAGTACATCCTGATCAAACAGGTTTCATCAAAGAGAGACAATCGTCCAACAATGTTCGCCGTCTACTCAATGTGATAGACTATTCTGTTATTCATAATTTAAAAACAGCTGTTGTTTCATTAGATGCTGAAAAAGCATTTGATAGAGTGAATTGGAATTTTCTTTTAGCTACTCTACAGAAATTTGGATTTGGAGACTCATTTATAGAATGGATCAAGGTCCTATATAGTTTCCCTACAGCCTCGGTTAGAACGAATAGCCAAATCTCCCCAAGGTTTAATCTTATGAGGGGCACAAGGCAAGGGTGTCCACTTTCTCCGTCACTGTTTGCTATATTTATTGAACCTCTTGCAACCGCAATTCGACAGCATGCAAATATTAAAGGCATCCATACCGCAACCGTTCATCATAAAATAAGCCTTTATGCTGATGATGTATTACTTTTCTTACAAAATCCACATTCTTCTCTTCAAGATACAATCTCACTTATCAATAAATTCAGTTCTATTTCAGATTACTCAATCAACTGGTCCAAATCTACTGTGTTACCAATAAATTTTGACTTCCAGAGCACCTCATCGATTCCACTGCATAAAGGGAACATTAAATACCTGGGAATCAATTTTTCCTCCACATTGTCAGATCTGAATCGCTTGAATTACTCCCCAATCTTAAAATTGATTGAGGATGATCTGGCGCGTTGGAAAGCACTGCCAATCTCACTTATGGGAAGGGTTTCTACCGTGAAAATGATGGTCTTGCCTAGGGTTAATTATCTCTTTTCAATGATTCCAACCAAACCTTCTCAAATCTGGTTTAAATCACTAGACTCACACATCAATCAGTTTCTTTGGAAGAGTAAACCAGCACGAATCAGCCTTAAAACTTTACAAAAACCAAAAGAATACGGGGGTCTAGAACTCCCAAACTTTTCATATTACTTCCTTGCAAATAAACTACAATATATACTAAAATGGACCAATCCCACTTTATTAGATAGTTTATGGTTAGAGATTGAACAATCACTTAGCCAGGAGATCCCAATTTCTAACTTGCCCTTTATTAGCCAAATTCTCCGAAAACACAACTGCTTCAAAAGTATTAATATACGCACTACCTTAACAGCTTGGTGGGAGTTTTTGAAAATAACTGGATCCCCGCTCACTCCCTGTCAATTTACGCCTATTTGGAATAATCCTGATTTTCTTTTAAACAAGAAGCCATTGAACTTTCCAACATGGTATGATAAAGGAGTCAGATGTCTTGGGGATATCATCAATGCAAACAGTTTTATCTCTTTTAAAAGTTTAATAACACAATATGCAATCAATCCTAATAAATTCCTAGAATATATACAAATCAAATCTGTAATTAGCGCAAGATTCAACAAAACAACATGGGAAAGTAATCCTACGACCGTTAAATTCTTCAAAACATCTGCCCCCAAAGCTTTATCCAAATTATATGCTCTCTTATCAAAAATAGATAACACAATAAGTATCCCAACTTCCAAATGGCACTCAGACGTATCCACAAGCCTTGACCCAGAATTCTGGAAACAAATATGCCTCAATACTTCTCGTTTGATTAAGAATCCAAATTTACGACTGATTCAGCTCAAAATACTTTACAGAATACATTACACCGGTCTAAGAATGTATAAAATGGGTTTAGCCGACTCTAACATTTGTGTACACTGCTCAGATAATAAGGTAGATAACTACTTACACTCAATGTGGTCCTGTGCTCCCGTGAGTAACTTTTGGCTTGGAGTGTGCGAGAACCTATCATTAGCGTTAGAGATTCCTATTCCCATCTCCCCCGCACTCTGCCTGTTGGGTGATCTCTCCGCAACTGACTTTGATATAAACAAAACATACCTCCTTATAAATGCAATAGGCATCGCCAAGAAAACTATTCTCATGAATTGGAAATCAAAAAATAATTTATGTATAAACCTTTACAAAAACATTTTATTAGATTATGTAGTTATGGAAAGAATGGCTGCTGAATCAAAACAACAACTGACAGAATTCAGATCTCTTTGGGCATCGCTAATTGATTTCCTGACCTGATTCCCATGGGGGCCGGGGCTGGGGCTCTGTCCCGGGGGTCTTGCTCCGTGGGTGGGGGGTCGTGGGTGCCGGGGGGGCCGTGTGCCGCGGGGTCGGGTGGGCCTGGGGTGTGTTCCCTGGTGCCGGCCTGGCGGGCCGATCCGTGGGTGGTCTGGGGGCTGGGGGTGGATGGGGGTGCCTGGGCGGGGGTTGGGGTGCGGGTGGAGCTGTTGGGGGTGGCCGCCTTGGGTTGGGTGGGGGGCTGCCCCTCTCGTGGGTGGTTGGGCGGGGGGTTGCGCCCGTGGGGCCGGGGCCTTGCCGCTGTCGGGCGGGGGTCGGCTCGTGCCCCTCTGGCTTCGGGTGTCCGTGGGCTTCCTCCTTCCCCTGGGGCGCGGGGCGGGGTCTGCCCGGGGTCGCCCTACGCTGCGGCTGTGCGTGCCTGCCTGGTGCCGGGTTGGGGGGGCTGCTTTCCTCCCTTGTTGGGGCCCCGGCGGTGCTGCCCGACTGCCCTGCGGGGGTCTCCCTCCTGTGTTTTACTCCGCCCTTATTTATTTATTAATTTTATTTATATATATACTTATATATATATATATTTTTAATTATCTATTTAATACATTTTATTTATTCTGTTAAATTATATACATGTATATATAGGTGCGTGTGTGTGTGTGTGTGTGTGTGTGTGTGTGTGTGTGTACATTTGTATGTATGTATGGTGGAATCTGTGTGTATGTATGTAGGTACATGTGTGTGTGTCGCTGCCCCGGTGTGCATTGCTGATCGCGGCACCAGGCCTGCAGAGATGCCATGGCATGCCGGCTGTGGGTGCGGGGCTGGGCCCTTATGGCTTTTTGCCGGATGGGGTGCCTGGTGGGTGGTGGGCGGGGGGGCCTGGACGTGCGGGTATGGCTGCGGGGTTTGGTGGCGCTGGACACTGTTGGCAACCAGGCCTCATGTTTATTTTTATTTTATTTTATTTAAAGGGTTTATTTTATTTTATTTATTATTTTTATTTTTATTTTTTATATTTTTTGTTTTTGTTTTTGTTTTGTTTTGGTGTATGTATGTGTGTGTATATGTGTGCATATGTATATGTATGTAGGTGTATATATGTGTGTGTGTATGTGTATATGCATGCATGTGTGTATGTGTATGTATGTGTATATACATATATGTATGTATATGTGTATGTGGGTATGTATGTGTGTATGTATGTGTAGGTGTGTGTATGGGTGTGGATGTCCGGTGGATCGATTGGCCTGTATGTGGATGAGTTGTGGTAGGTGGGTTGGCGGCCTCTGTGGTAGCTGGGGGTGTGCGTTGTTGTGGTTTACGGGGTAGGTCGCTTTTTTTTGTTTCAGGTTTCGGCGGCCGCGGGTGTTTGTACTGCGGACGGGCGGTGGTGGTGATGGTTGCTGTGGTACTGCCGGCGGTTGGCGTCGCTGTGTTGGGTTGGAGTGGTTGGGGGACTGTGGCTGGTATCTGTGCGCTTGTGGGGTTGTGGGGGCTGGCTGGCGTTGGCTTGACGGCTGGTTTGGGGGCTGGCGTGCGGACGGGGTGCATTGACTTCTTCCCCAGTTGGGGGGCACCATCCCCTGGCCGGAACTCGTATGGGTGCGTTGCTGTGTGGATGGCCGGGATGCGGTGTTTGCATTGGGCATGGGGCTGTGCAGTTTTTCTGCGTTTGGTTGCTGGTATGGGCTCTGCGGGGTTGGGTTGGGGCGGGCGGGGGCTGGCTTTGTTTGGCGGGGGGTGGGCTCGCGTGACGTCACGCTAAAGTGGTCTGGTGTGGGTCACGGGCCGTGGGGGGGGGGCGGCTTCCTGGCCGTAGTTCCTGGTTGTCGGCCGCATGGACTGGGGGGGGATGTCCGGGCCCTCTACTCCTCCTACTTATAGCACACACAGTCACACAAATACAGGACTTTGGGAGATTGTCCTGCGGGGAGGCATGGCGGGGGGTTGAGGATGCCTCCTATGGGGCTCCGGTCCTCCTGTCTTGTCCCCTGCTCGGCCATCCCTCAATCTTAGCTGCATATTAGACACTTAGGATTTGGAGGGCGCGGCTTGGTTGGGACCCACCAAGACCTTGATGTCCCCCAATTTTAATCGCATTATTAGTTCCCACAAGCATACATATCTCACTCACGCTACAGTACACGCATCAATAGGGACTGGAGGTCGGCTGTAATGGCTGACCTCCTAATTTTAACTACACAGTAGACACTCTGGGGGCCTTGTACACATGCATGTGGGGGGGTTGGGGTTCGGCGCACCCCTCATTGCCTCGTCGGCCGGCGCGGATTCCGGGGACTGCGTTCTGGTGGCCTGCCAGGCTTTTATTAATTTATTATTATTATTTTTTTTTTTTTTTTTTTAATGTGTATATATGTGTATGTATGTATATATATATATATATATGTGTGTATGTGTGTATGTATGTATGTATGTGTATGTGTATGTATGTGTATGTATATATGTATATATATATTTATTTATTTTATTTTATTTTTTTATTTTGTGTGTGGCGTCGCGCGGGTCTCGCTTCCTGTTGGGTGGGGTCCGTGCCCGTGTGGCCCGACCTTGCGCTGTGGGGTCTCTGTTGGCGACCTGATGTGGTGGCGGCGCGGCGCCCGTGTCTGGTCTGGATACTGTGTCTCGGTTGTTTGGGCGGTGGTGTGTTTGTGCGGGTTTGGGTTGGGGTGGTGGGGTCTTTTGGCGGGGGGGGGGGGTGTTGGTGTCTCTTGTTTGCGTGTTGGCGTTTGGGCTTGCTGGCGGGCTGGCGCTGGCTGGTATCTGTGATCCTGTTGGCGTGTGGTTGCCGGTCGCGGTTTATTTTTTGATCGCTTTGATTTGATTGGGTGGTGCTGGCTGTCTGTGGGTGTTGTGGCTGCTGTTTCTGCTGCCGTTTGTTTGTGGTGTGGGCGCCCGTGGCTGCTGGGTCTGGTGCAGGGGGGTGGCTGATGTTGTGACTGGTGGCTGCGCGCGCGCGTGGTGGTTGTCGGGGCTGACAAACTGTGTATATGTATGTGTATGTGTGTGTGTGTATGTATGTATGTATGTATGTATGTATATATATGTGTATGTGTATGCATGTGTATGTGTGTGTATGTGTACATGTGTATGTTTATGTGTATGTATATATATATGTATGTATATTTCTGGGGGTACGTTCTGGGCCTGCCTGTCGGGTGGGGGTCGGCGCCTCAGGCTACTGCATCCGGACTGCGTGTCTGGAGCTCCTGGGTCCCGCCGTCCATCCCTTCCGGGTGGCCGTCTTGGTTGGGGCCTGCTGGGTCTGGTCCCTGCGTCTACTGTGGTGGCTTGGTGCTGCAGGGTATTCCGAGGTGCTGCGAGTCGGCCAGTTGTTGGGGTAGCGACCTTGTGTGTCAGCATGTCTGTGATCTTCTTTTAATTCTTTTTTTATTTATTTATTTATTTATTTATTTTTATAAATAGATTTAATTATTTATTTATTTATTTTCCCCCCCCTTTTTAAAAAAAATATATTTTATTAATATTATTATTATTATTATTATGTATTTATTTATTTTATTTATTTATTCCCCTACCTCGGGGGGGGGGGACTCGGCGGGGCGGTTGCTGGTTGTTCCATCTCCATCGTTGGGGTCCCTGCGGGTGGGGTGGGTGGTTCCTGTGGCCCCGTGCTGGGTGGTCCTGTGGCGGCCGGCTTGGGTGGGGTGGCCGTGGGCTGGCCTCGCCGCGCTCTCCGGGGGTGGGGGGGGGGCTCGTGGGGGCCCTGTTGCCGGTGGGGCGGGGGCGGTCTTCCCGTCCGGTTGCGGGGGGTCTCCGGGCCCCTCGGGCGGGGCGTCCCGCCTTTCTGTCCGTGTGGGGTGTGGTCTCTCGCTGGCTTGGGGTCTGGCTTCCCCCTGTTTTTCTCGCGCCTTGTCCTCTGCCGGGTGCGTCTGTCTGCGGCCTGCTGCTGGCCCTTGTGGGCGGCACGGTGGGCCAGGCTCTGGGGTTCCTGTCGCTGTCCGTCTTGGCTGCGTGGGGGCGGTGGCCCCTGGTTCCCTGGGCACCACACCTACTGTTTGTGAGATGGGTTCTCGGGGAGGCTGGGGCCGTACTCTGGCTCCCGCACACACTGGGAGTCAAATGTATTGTACATGCAAATTCACATATACTCACACACATACATACAGACATACATAGGTACCTACGCTCCCACATACATATACAAATAAATACAGTACATATTTACACACTCAGAGTTCGTACTTCCACACGCACATTCATTATACAAACATACTGTATACACATACTGTACATATACATTCACTGTAAAAACATACATATACACATACTGTACATATACATTCACTGTACAAACACACACATACTACACATACATTCACTGTACAAACACACACATACATATACTGTACATATACATTCACTGTACAAACACACATTTACACATACTGTACATATACATTCACTGTTCAAACACACATACTGTATACACATACTGTACATATACATTCGCTGTACACACATATACACATACTGTACATATACATTCACTGTACAAGCACACATACACATACTGTACATATACAAGTACATATGCACACATACACTCATGCACATAATCACGTTTCATCAAACATATATTAACGTTGTTGCCCTAGGGTAAACTGGGTATAACACATGGCACACTGACAAAGCTTAACCTATTGTTACTATAACAATCTACAAGGTTAAGGTTGCTTCTCTTTCTTCCCCTCCATTTTTCTGCATTCTTTCGTATCTCAAGTTATCATTACGTATATGTATTGTTGCATTTGAACAATTGTATTGTTGATAATAAAGGTAAAGTACTGGTATTGTTTATTATCAATAGCACTATTTCTATTGGTATTCATATTGCTCCATTTTTAGTGTAATAATGCTCATTGTCATTTCTGTATTTTTTTTTTTATTTATTTTATTTTTTTTTTTTTAAATTTTCGCTAACTGCTTATTTGCTATTACTTTTACCATCATATTTGTACATGTCGTATTTGCTGATGTTGCTCTGTTGTTGTTGTTGTTGTTGTTGTGTTTGCTGTTGTTGTTTTTGTCTCTCTGTCTAATCCCCCTCTTGTCCCCACAATTCCCCCCTCTGTCTTCCTTTTTCTCTCTTTCTATCCCCTCCTGCTCCGGCCCGGCTGCACCAAATGATAATATAAATACATTTAATAAAGTCAAAATACAAGTAAGGCAACAAGAGAAGAATCCTACACTTCTCTTTTGTAAAGTAAATCTGAACAGCCGATATGGGCATCTACATCTGCTATATGATTTGCCCGAGAAGCTGGGCAGGACATTATAAAAAAAAAAAAAAAAAAAAAAAAAAAAAAAAAAAAATGAAGAGATCCAATGCAATGTCTGTCTCAAAAGTTGTCTCTACAAATGTAAAGCTTTAATAAACGCAACCCGTTTAACTAACTTTAGCAAACATATTAGACCTCAATACAGCCACAATAAAGCAGACTTTTTGAAATTCAAACAATATCTAAGCATCATTTTAAGATAAGCCCTTGTGTTGGATCTCACACTTAATGTTTTTGTTGGAGAGTGTATTATTTTGTATTCCTTTTAGGCAGCTGTTTAAAATCGCCATCTTTTAGAATCATATAAACTTGATTAATTGCGAAAATTGAGCTAATGTGTGAATAGCCCCAGAGATAATGTAGCATGTGTTCACACTTAACATGCTTGGTTCATTATAAATTATTTGTAGTGTGGTTTTGTTGACAGTTCCTGTGAACACTATCATTAGTTTGTTGGTTGATGTCTGTTTATTTCGAACATGCATACAATCACAATGTAATACATCACATATTTCCAGTTGTTTTATTACAGCATGTCCGAAAAGGAGTAGGAAGAAGTATAGCTTACTTAATCCTACCCTTTTTCGTATCATAACAGTCTTAACCCATTTGTTTGTTCAAGATTATTTTTCTTTGCACTTTGTACACAAGTACAAAGTACTACTAGTTTGTACAGTTTCTTAAACTGGATCATATTAATACAATGGTTTGACTTCCTTGCTTATATCCATTCTATAATTGCATTCCACATACTGATATGCTAAAGTTTGTAGATGTTGTATGTGCATACAGATGTGTTGAATTACATTTTTCTTTAAGGTTATATTTATCCTCTTTTGTCGAGAAGAAATGTTGTACATTCTTTGGTAGCAGGTTAAAATTTGATTTGTACATAATTTTAGCTGTTTGCAAATGCACCAGGTCTTTGAATTTCAATATTTTTGATTCAATAAAAAATGGTTTGTGTTCTCTATATCCTTTACCCAGCATTATGTATTATCCTATCCGATCTTTTTTGTAACACTGTTCGTGAATCATCAAGTGTACTTTTGTTATTATTTCCCCATATTTCTACACAATAACTCAGATATGGTATCAGTAACGAGCAGTAGTGTATATGGAGTGAAATTTGATCCAAACATACCGTACACTATATTGCCAAAAGTGTTTGGCCACCCATCCAAATGATCAGAATCAGGTGTCCTAATCACTTGGCCCGGCCACAGGTGTATACAATCAAGCACTTAAGCATGGAGACTGTTTCTACAAACATTTGTGAAAGAATGGGCCGCTCTCTGGAGCTCAGTGATTTCCAGCCTGGAACTGTCATAGGATGCCACCTGTGCAACAAATTCAGTCGTGAAATTTCCTCACTCCTAAATATTCCAAAGTCAACTGTCTGCTTTATTATAAGAAAATGGAAGAGTTTGGGAACAACAGCAACTCAGCCACGAAGTGGTAGGCCATGTAAACTGACAGAGAGGGGTCAGCGGATGCTGAAGCGCGTAGTGCAAAGACTTTCTGCACAGTCAGTTGCCACAGAGCTCCAAACTTCATGTAACCTTCCGATTAGCCCACGTACAGTACGCAGAGAGCTTCATGGAATGGGTTTCTATGGCCAAGCACCTGAATCTAAGCCATACATCACCAAGTCCAATGCAAAGCGTCGGATGCAGTGGTGTAAAGCACGACGCCACTGGACTCTAGAGCAGTGAAGACGCTTTCTCTGGGGTGATGAATCACGCTTTTCTATCTGGCAATCTGATGGATGAGTCTGGGTTTGGAGGTGGCCAGGAGAACAATACATTTCGGACTGCATTGTGCCGAGCGTGAAATTTGGTGGAGGAGGAATTATGCTATGGGGTTGTTTTGCTGGAGTTGGACTTGGCCCCTTAGTTCCAGTGAAAGGAACTTTGAATGCTCCAGGATACCAAAACATTTTGGACAATTCCATGCTCCTAACCTTGTGGGAACAGTTTGGAGTGGGCTCCTTCCTCTTCCAACATGACTGTGCACCAGTCCACAAAGCAAGGTCCATAAAGACATGGATGACAGCGTCTGGAGTGGATGAACTTGACTGGCCTGACCTGAACCCGATAGAACACTTTTGGGATGAATTAGAACGGAGACTGAGAGCCAGGCCTTCTCGACCAACATCAGTGTGTAACCTCACCAATGCGCTTTTGGAAGAATGGTCGAAAATTCCTATAAACACACTCCGCAACCTTGTGAACAGCCTTCCCAGAAGAGTTGAAGCTGTAATAGCTGCAAAAGGTGGACCCGAATCATATTGAACCCTATGTGTTAGGAATGGGATGGCACTTCAAGTTCATATGTGAGTCAAGGCACATGGCCAAATACTTTTGGCAATATAGTGTATTTTGCTCTATTCATTATTGACGTGTTTCTTGCTACTTTTATGTTGAATATTTGTACATGAGATTTCCAGTTCATTTGATCATATATTATTACACCCCCCAAAAAAAATTAATTTTACCATTTCAATGTCAACTCTATTTGGATTTGTGTGTGTGACTTTATTTTCTACTGTTACTGAATAACATTATTTTAGTTTTACTGAGATTCAAAGATAGTCAGTTTTTGTTAAACCATCTATTTAATTTATCCTGTTATTTGTATTAGCTTCTGTGTGTTCTCGCCTGAACAAAACGCAGTCGTGTCGTCTGCTAATAGTACTGACTTTAGGTCCTCTAACTTTACAAATGTGTTTATGTCGAGATTGAACAGTTTTGGTCCTGGTATTAATTCCTGGGGTACGCCACAAGATATATTTGTCTCTGTAGATGTATGTTTGTCTGATTTCACACATTGTTTCTTGTTGGTTAAACAGCTTCTCACCCAGTTCAAAAACAGCCCTCTACCATACCGTTACATTTTTTTTATTACGATATTATAATGCATTTTTGTCAAATGTTTTTGTCATATCCATAAAAACTGCAGCTGCACACTGTTTACCATTTATTGCGTTGGCAATCTCTTAGGGTATTTTGATTAATGCCATTGATGTTGAAATGTTGCCAGGTCGGTTGTCCGTAGGTGTTCGACTTTTATTCATGAATTTGTCCAATCTGTTGTGAAACAATTTTTCAATCATTTAACAAAATTGTGAATGTAAAGAAACAGGCCTGTAGTTTGTAAACTGGTGTTTGTCTCTGGTCTTATAAATCGGTACAATTTTTATTTTGTTTGGGAATTTACCAGTGGCATAATGTATCTCTGTGTGTTTTGGCAATATGTTTGTTAAAAGAATACTTACGATACCAACAAGCAAATGTACGTGTTTTGTACATTATGCAACACCCCTAATACACACCTGCTTAGCCAGAGAAAGACATAGCATAAGATATCCGTGTTGCCACTTCATCGACGTACACAATACAAGTGAAACGAGAGAAAGGAGTGACAAAGTGTAGTGTGTCTTACGCCAAGAGTTTTTCGCTAATCATATATAAGCGGTCATGAAAACACAAGTGAGAGCGGAGATCTGCCACCACAAGCCCTGGAAGTGTGCATTACGTGTGCAAAACATCCACAAAGTTGCTACCCTACCTTTATCACTTTTACAAGTGCTAAAAAGACACAGCTTAGAGACACTTTTCCATCGTCTGGCAACACTTTGCCTTTCTAATGAAATACATAATATGTTCAAAGTGTGGCCTGGTGGCCATTTGCGGAAGACAGCTTTTTTTTTGCCCATGGACCCGTGGCACATCGTAAAAAATAAAATGACCAAAAAAGCACAGGAAAAATTCAGCAAAAAGGCATAATGTAATGAAAAAGCCTGGACTGTTAATAATACCAAATGAAAATAGGAATCTGTGTCATTAAATATAGCCTATTTCATTACGAATTACATGACGTCCCTTAAATACAGTACTTAACAGTTTGAAACAGTTTTCAATAAACTAATTAATTTAAAAGTACATGGGTTCAGTTTTTTTAATTTTTATCCTGGTATTGAATAAGTATCGAACATTGTGGAAATTTACAGGTATACGTATCTGCTACTGAAATGTTGGTATCATGATAATCCTAATAGACAATGCAAATATTCCTTGCCCTTTAAAAAAAATAAAAAAAAATAAAATAAAAATAATTGATACAGTTTGGAAGGTCTTATTTTAGATGGTAAAATATGATTGTATAGTATAGGACTTAACCCAGGAGACAGCATTGTTATGTTGAAAGTTCTGTCACAACTGCTGTCTGTCTTTATATTTGTTTTTTGGTCTGGTTTTAAAGATTCCAGATTAAGCACTTGGTGAGGCAGACATGAAAACCACAATAAATGTGCACACACACTTAAATAACAATGGAATTCAACAACTGTCTGGATGGTAATAACAAAGAAAGCAAAAACAAAAGAAGCAGCCACTCTGTGTTGCAGTTGTGACCCAGCCTGCAGAGCTGTGCGTGATCCATCTCCCTTGGGTTTGCAAAGTGCTCTTACAAATCTTGAGTCACAAGCATTTTTTTTGTTTGTTACACGAGCCGTATTTGCCACCTGAAAACCGTACGGCCATCCTGCTGTGTCAGTGTCACCATCTTAATGGTAATGATATGTTTGTCCCGTGAATGTCATTTGAGCCAGTCATAAATAGGTCTTTCAGACAGTTTCAATATAATCTCATGTGACCGAGGTTAGTGTGCCACTGAACAACGGCAGAAAATCTTACACGCCCTCAGTGTTTAGTCACCACTTGAAATACTGACCCCCGCTTTTATTATGCTCAATGCAGTGACTTCAGTCATGCTTAATAAGATTAACTGTTCTAAAGGGGTACAGAACCTCCGCTTTGGTTCATAGATTTGGGTGATGGCCAGCTCTTATCTCTACTCAAACATTGTGGAGGAGGGGGACTGGCTCTATCTTCCCGCTCAGCCCCTCAGTCCTCTCCCAATCTCTCTTCCCCCCCCTATCCTTCTTTGCTGGCAGCTGCTACAGTGAATGCGTTCAGTGTGTGTAATCCAGCTGTGTGGAGGAGCACAGAACATTGTGTTCTGAATTCACATTTAGGCTTGTTTTTTTGTTTTTCTTGCTTGCATCTTTCTGAATGTTCGACGTTGGGGGAGCCCCATTGATTATCAAATGTCTAAAAATTATGCATTTTTAAACTGGAAGGATTGAAGAAAATGGATGGATGGATTGAAGTTGTACTTTTGAGTGCTTCGATTGAACCTGTGGATCTAAGAAATAAGACGTATTTTTGCATAGACCTATTTATAAAGTGTATTGGTAACCGTATATTGAAACTGGAAGTTTATCATAAATATATACTGTATAATATATTTTAGATATAGGTATGTAAATGTGTTGGTTAAATTTCAGGTGTATTGTCCCTTTTTGTGCCCATTTTTTATAGTATCAGCGAGAGCTTCCTGACAGTAAAAGGTGCAGCCCTCTTCCTCCCAAGAGGAAATAGTCCAACGCCAAACTCTACCCCTCGTATTAGCCAGCGCTGGAACAAGCACACAGGTAAACATACACAACACAGTTTTCCATAAACTTCCTATAAATAACAATTCTGAAACACATTATGTAGTAACAAACAGAGGTTCCCAGTTTGGTGCAGTCCGTCAAACCCCAAAGTACTGTGTGCGCTGGTGGATTTAGATACTTCCTTGTTGGAATATTTCAATACTATATATGAATGGGCAGATTTCTAAGAATGGCAACATATTTTAAACAACTGACTGGATTTTTTTTTGGCCTCAAATGTATTCGGAGACGGGCAGCAAGGGAGACAATGCAGCCGAAACCGTCCCCAGGCCTAATGACACAGTATCTTATGTTCTAATGTTAACATTTAGCTGCCAAGAATTTCTGTGTACCCAAAAGAAACTCTGACAAAATCACATTACTTTTTGCTAGGGGATCTCCAGAAACATCTCCAGACTATGTTCACTGTGCTTCGGCCAGAAGACACGATCAGACTGGTGAGTAATACCGAGGCGTTGACACCTGTTGTGTGGTTCATGGGACGTTGAATTATAGGACATATATAAGTGCCCAATTTCCACAGCAAACATTTTGATGGGATGATTAGGCCCTTCCTGAGAATGGCATTACATTAAAGTCTTAAACTGTCACAATCATAAAGTAGACTTAACAGGACAACATCAGACATACAAACTTTATTATTACAACTTGATTACTGAGTGGAATAATTTATCTTTGAAAATACATATATGCAATATAGTATATCATAAACAATCTTGGTGTGTGTTAAGATACATTTTAATTCAATACGCATGCGCTTGTAGTTATTTTTTAATGTTGCTGTTGCACTAACCTAATATCTATATACTATAGAGCAGTGGTTCTCAAACTTTTTTCACCAAGTACCACCTCAGAAAACACTTGGCTCTCCAAATGCCACCATAATGACTAACATTAAAACACAGCAGCGTAGTAGGTCTGAGTATTCATTAAAAACAAGGCAGATGTTTTATTTAACACGTATACAGTATGTAATTTTGGCCAGTGTAACATTACACCCAGTTTAAACAGTAATACTGTGTTTGAATATAGGAAAACAAAACACTGTAATTTAATCAAGTAATTATTTGGCGTACCACTAGATGGAGCCCGCGTACCACTAGTGGTACATGTACCACTGTTTGAGAATCAATGCTGTCATGCATTCCTCTTGTTTCTTCAGAAGAGATTACTTCATTTTGTATTTTATTGGATTTTATAAATGTTTTTAATACATTTTCAAACCGTTCAAACGCTACATTGTATTCATAATCATCTGAGAAATACAGCGTAATACATCAAGTTGGCTATTGCACAATTGATGGTAGAAAAAATGTCAAAAAAGAAGAGAACACATTATCATAAATCATAGAGATGTAAACGTGTGATTTCTTAAAATTGTATGGTATAATTTGTTTTAGATATACATAACAAGTTATATCACGTAGTTACTTTTGCACAATGCAACATGTCCAAAAAGAGTAGAAAGAAGCAAAGCGCATGCGTTCGTGCGTGCGTGTGTGTGTAAACTGATAATTCACACCATACTTTTTACATGTTTACATTTAATTCACTTCTCGTATGAAAGAAAGGTAGGTGTTAAAAAATATTAATCATAAGTAATTAATCATTTCAATAGTTGTATTAGTACAGTTTCATACTTTGTACTTTACTTTGTTTTTATATAAATATTTGGCCACATGGAAATGTACAGCTTCACATATGCTATAGTTATCAGCATTATTATTTATATTCTTATTTGCAAATTTTTTTTTAAAGACTAACCTTGTTGATAGTCAAACACGTTTGACTTGGTTATTGACAAAAATCTTGAAAATGCATATGCACTTCTTCTGTAACATACGTTGCCGTATCTGTCCTAGTTTGCACAAGCACTGTTTATTTGTGAAATGTACCCAGTGGCATCACAGTAAAAGTTGTTTCGTTAAGGAATAATGTCTTCATTATACTCCACATCCGACATTAGTTTGAGGGAAGACCTGCTGCATTCATAGGTATCAGAAATGAAGTGTAATGCAGTATCAGCATGTATGGAGAGCCAATATCGGAATTCCCTAGTGCTATTTAACCAACATGAGAAAGAAAGTGATTTTTACCCCTTCCCTGGCTTGTGTTTCAGGCTGTACGTCTGGAGAGCACCTACCCTCAGGTAACCCGCTACATGGTGGTGGTCTCCACCAACGGTCGACAGGACACGGAGGAGAGCATTGTGCTCGGCATGGACTTTTATTCCTCGGACAGGTCAGTACCACAGCAGTAGTGCAGCATGGGCCTCTTTCAATTCCCATTGAATTGTACACTTGTAAGAATACATTATGGATCATTATGCTTTCTTATTGTATTTTATTTCATTATTACAATTCAAACATGGGAATAGTTAGGCTCCTTTTTAATATGTGCAACCAGTGGACGTTGATCTGATATTAACATTCTGAATCTGCCTGTCAGCTGTTGTTCAGTGGGTCTGGTTCTACCTCTGTGGAGTGACACTCTGATCCACTTGGATGGAGACGGGTATGTCATGCCCTTTTTTTCTTCAGCTGTGTACCTCTGACTTATTAGATTCTAAATGGTTCCACTTTCCTTTGCAGAGGTTTTAGCGTGTCAACTGTGAATCGAGTTCATGTTTTTAAGCCTGTATCAGTTCAGGCAATGTGGTAAGCATCCATTTATTCTTTTTTGTAACAATAATGTGCAGTTCTGAGGATCTTTCATGCAAATTATACAGAGAAAAATGGTAAGGATTGTTAAGACTTGTCACATTTTGCTTTTTGTCTAATCTGTGTAAAGGATCTTATCAGGACTGCTTCCTTTTTTCTATATGTGCTTTCATTGTGTCATTTCTTGTCCTTTTTAACTTCCTATTCCAATCATTTTGTCATTTTAATCACAAGTTTTCTTTAAGTAATTAATGCTGTTATCATTCCTCTCCTTACACTCTTGTTTTTCCACCTGCTTCTCTTTACTTGTATGCCTTGTGAGATGTTACATAATGTCTGTTTTAAGAAACATCATGATCAGGAAAGGTTTTTGTTTGCCCACATCAGGTCAGCTCTTCAGTCGCTCCACAAAGCGTGTGAGGTGGCCCGTTGCCACAATTACTACCCAGGGAGTCTGTTCCTGACATGGGTAAGCTACTATCAGAGCAGGATCTCCTCCAACCAGTTCTGCATCAACGAGTGGAACGCTATGCAGGATGTTGAGTCACACCGAGCCAATTCACCTGTTCTCTTTACAGACTTGTGAGTAGTAGATGCACACATCCATAAAGTAGATAGTGTTTTCTGATAACAAATACACTGTTATGTTCATCCATTTGGAATAATGATTATATTTGTTATTCCATGGAGATACAAGGTAATCATAGTCAATTTATGAGTCCGCACAGTTTTATTTGGATCGCATTCAAATGTGCATGTTCATACGGTTTTCTTCAAGCTGCAACATAAATTGAAACCTGATTGCAACCACTTGTTTGTCGTTCACCTACAACAGTGGTATACAATGTGTGTTCAACCGGACTGCAATTTATTTGTGGCAGTAGTGGGTTGTGTATGATGTACTGATGCATTTGACAAAGTGAGTAAATTTTTTTTCCAATTTTTTTATGTCACAAACATAACTGAGCTGCCTTTAAGTGCGTTTAAATCAGTCCTTCTCAAATAGTAGGGCGGGCAACCCCTTTCATCAAGAAAAACACCTAATAATATTAATAAACTAGATGAACACATCTCTCAAAGGCTCAACAGCATATACTGAATCTTGATATCGCTAGCAAACATTGGTGAACAACAGGGGCATCTCTACCTAAACAATGAGACAAAATATGAACTTCATATTATAAAAACAACTGCTGACATGAACTGTAGATGTTCATTACCATGAATTGATTTACGTGGACCCCGACTTAAACAAGTTGAACAACTTATTTGGGTGTTACCATTTAGTGGTCAATTGTACGGAATATGTACTGAACTGTGCAATCTACTAATAAAAGTTTCAATCAATCAATGAGACTAATATTTGTAGCAGGAAATCAACTGCAAACAAACGTATCCTTTCTCTCACGCGATGATCACAGCAACACGGCACTCGTTATGTCAATTACGGCACTCGTTATGTCAATCAAATACGTTATTTACCGATGCACAAATAAGTCCAACATTGTCGTTTACCTATTAATGCTTAATTTGGGTAGTCCTCCAGATGTAAAGACATGATGTGCCACCAATCTTTTCTTCTGTAAATCTGTGTGAGTGTCAAATGAAAGGAGGTTGTAGCGAGCAGTAATGTCTTGGTGATGCTAAATGGCTTACATGTAAAAAAAAAAATAAAAAAAAAAGGTTTTCTTAAGAGTGTATAAATCCACTGCATCCCATTTTAAATATGTTTTCATGATTGCTCATATATTTGCCTCTAAATACGCCAAAATCTGCACTGATGCAGGTAAATAAAGAGTAGCCTAACAAGACTCTAGACCATGGGTGTCAAACTCTGGCCGTGTAATTTCATTTGGCCTTTGAGGCAATATCAAATTAACATTAGAGCTGGCCCGCCGGTATTATACAGCGGCGGTGCCGCTGTAACACCGCATTCACTGCTAATACTCATACTTGCCAACCCTCCTGATTATCAGTGCCCCTCTCGAAAGTCTCCCGGGGCAACCATTCTCCCAAATTTCTCCCGATTTCCACCCGGACAACAATATTGGGGGCAGTGCCTTAAAGGCACTGCCTTTAGCGTCCTCTACAACCTGTCGTCACGTCTGCTTTTCCTCCATACAAACAGGGTGCCGGCCCCTGTGACATGATATATGCGGCTTCTACACACACATAAGTGAATGCAATGCATACTTGATCAACAGCCATACAGGTCACACTGAGGGTGGCCGCATAAACAACTTTAAAACTGTTACAAATATGCGCCACACTGTGAAACCCCACCAAACAGGAATGACAAACCCATTTCGGAAGAACATCCGCACTGTAACACAACATAAACACAACAGAACAAATACCCAGAACCCCTTGCAGCACTAACTCTTCCGGGACGCTACAATATACAGCCCCCCACTATCACCAAACCCCGCCCCCCCAACCCCGCCCACCTGAGCCCCGACATTAATGAACTAGTATCCCAGAAAAGATGCCAGGTATCTGGCTTGGGCACATCAGATTAGATGAGTGTGTCGCAAACTGAGCAGTAAAAAGGCCTGAATTGTTGATTTATTCATTGTTATTTTATTTTCAAATTTATTAGCCTCTGGAAAAAGTTAATGTTGATATTTACCTCAGAAGGCTGCAAATAGAAAAGAGGCATTCCATTTTTTATTTAAATTTTATTTAATATACCATTGGTTTTTTCGTTTGTGTTTTGAAAGTTGATTTTGCATTATTAAGTTATATAAGCATTGCTTGTTCCATATTCAGTGTTAAAGCAAATCAGTGTAGCAAACTGAGCAATAATTAACGTTTTATTCATGCACTTTCTCTTGCTACTTCAAGGCTTTAATTTTTGATTCATTCATTATTTTATTTTCAAATTTATGGTGGAAAAAGTTTATTCTGATATTTAGCTCAGAAGGCTGTAAATAGAAAAGAGGCATTACATTTTTATTTACATTTTATTTGATATGCCATTGATATTTTTGAATTATTATTATTATTATTATTTGAAACTTGATTTTGCATGTCACTATAAAGATATATAAGCCTTGCTTGTTCAATATTCAATGCAAAACTTGTTTGGGTCCCTATTAAAAGGTTAATTTGTTCAACCTTGGCCGACGGCTTTGTTCAGTTTAAAATGTTGGCCCACTCTGTATTTGAGTTTGACACCCCTGCTCTAGACCATCGTCTGAACCCCAAAAGTGCCTCTAGGTCAAGTGATTGCAACCCAGCAATTGTAACGGAAATTAAAAAGTTGTCGAGACACCTAGTTTTTACCTTTTGCATTTTGTGCATGGACAGATGAAATTCCAATTGCAACATTTAGGAAGGTATTCATATAACACCGTTTATTATTGAGGTACGTTGGCTGGGATTTGTAGAACTGCACTGCTTCAAACTGACGTGATATTGCACACCTATTCAAGTGAGCCTCGTGTTGCAACATGCACACTGGGCGCACACTTGCATCTGATACGGAAAATTAAGACCACAGGGAGGTTTAATACAGTCAGAAAACATGTTCACGAAGGGTGTGTACACTGCGAAGTGACAAAAACGGTGTTAACACGTCTCTTGCATGCACATGAACTGAAATAGATCACCTGAGCAGAGATTTGCGTGGTTAGGGCTTCACTCGGAACAGTGTTGCCCAACCATGTCTCAAGTGCAGACAGAGTTGCTTCACTTTACACAGCACATCGAGGTTAAGGGTCAACATAATGGCTGTAACTTTGGGGCAACGTAGAGCAACACACACCCACAAAGTGCATAAACTGTCACTTGAGCTTAACTATTTACACTTAAACACGTGCTGCTCATAGACACACTTAATGACAAAGTTGTCAACAATCGCATACGGAAACAGTGGACATGATGAGAATGACCCTGATAGATTTATGGCTTTACTCACACCAGGAAAATTCCCCTCTCATGCTTAGTCATGTGCCTCGCTACATATTTGGATTGTGTGTGTTTCTCACATGCACACACTTCTGAGATCCTGGAGTGTCCAAAATAACTGTGGCATTAGTTGGCTTGATTTTAGGAAAAAAGAAAGGGGTCCAGACTTGGGATGGGCGATGTGGCCTAAACTCTATATCGCAATATAAATGGCAGCCTCTTGCGATATCGATATATATCACAACATATTATTTGGCATAGAAATATAACTATTTTAAAACAAGTTAAAAACACTCCTAAATTGGCTGCTGACATATTTGGTAACTTACTGCATCATTTCCAATTGTATTATTTTCCCAAAGCTATTACACATCTCCTTGTTAATTCACTGGTCGTATCTGGTTACTTTCTGTTTCTATATGGAGATGAATTTGTGTCTTTATTACGAAAGCTTTTTTGACACCGAATTTATGTAACTGAATTGTTTGCTTTTGAATTTTGTGAACTGCATTTTTTTTTGTGGAAAAAAATTTGGTAGCAAATTTTGTGTTAAAAAATTCAGTGTTTTAAAATTCAATGTATAAAAATTCAGTGCAGAAAAAAATGTGCTGCTTCAAAACGCAATATCCACTTCCGGTAAATTTACGACTGAAGCAATCGATCCGGTCTCATAACCTGCCAATGAGATGTCAAGTTTGAAGTCATGTGACACGGGTCTTAGACACGCATTTTGCTACTTAATTTGTTTTCACTGAAATTGACAGCATAATTTGATGTAAAAAAATAAATAAATCAGTCCACAGTTGCATAAATTCAGAAGATAATTGAATGATTCCATTTCGATCACAATTGTTATCTGACAAAAACACCTGATGGCGGTGTAACAATATAAAATATTCAAATTATTTTGAGGAAAATAAAGTCAACAGTGCAAAATAAGTTAATATAAGCAAATATTTATATTGGCTCTGATTTAAAGTTTTTGTTTTGTTGCCCTTAAAGTCATCCTGTGTACAGTATTCCCTGAGTTTATCACCAAAAAGGCAAACAAATATTTTGTGATAATAAAAAATATTGATATAATCACTGAAGTATTGGCCATTTACTGCTGTTATATTTTCCATTTTTACTGTTATTTGTATCTATCTGCCCACCCATTCTACATTCAACAGCTCTAGTTTAGCAGTTAGCATGACTTACTGTATAAGTTAGTCCCCGTCCTCCAGTGATACTTGTACTTGTAAGAAACATAGTTTATTTGCAGGACACAGCTGGAACAGGTCATCAACATGCATCATCACAAAGCTCTATCGTCTGCCAAATTGATATGATTTGAATCGTTTATGTAGCACAACCCTAGTCTAGACACACACAGAAGAAGAGTGACACAGGACAGGACAGACAGAAGCAGGTGGCAGGCAAGTAGTAGCACACATGATGGAAGTGTTAGATTTAAATAGAGCTCTTTTACTCTGCCAACGCACGCACTGACCCTACTAAATGGACACAAGAGGTGTGGACAGTTCTTTAAAAAATCACAGGTAAACACCTATTTCCTGGGAACGCAACTTGTCTTTTTTTTACACAGCAGAAGGTGTGTTTGTGTTGGAGTTGACTTTTTAAGGTGGCCACCCACATGTTATGAACACACACACGTATATAGATCTGTGTTTATCTTCCAGCGTCAAGTGACCCGGCCACGGAAGCCTATAATTTCCCCTTTTACTGATGAAAGGTTCTGATCGCAGGCATTCCTATGGTGCTTCCAGTGAAGTGAACCATGACTCACTAGAGTTTTTAGTTGCTCATCTGCAACATTCATCGTGCAGTCGTATATTATAAAAATGACGTTTTACAAGTCAGCTTCTTGACTTTAGTGGTCTGACCCTCAGGCACGCCAGGACTTGTTGAAGGATGTAACAGCGGCTGGATGTGGTGGCCAGGTCAAATAGCCTTAGGAAGCGCTATGTAGAGGTCAAGATCAAGAAATTTAAAAATATTTCTACTGTACTCTCTTCAGTTTGGCATACTCTTTAAGCTATAATAGTTGTGTGGGTGTGCAATTGGAACATTAACACACTGAATGATGGTAGATAGCCTACGTGTTTGACTAACCACAGGCTAAAACGGTCCCATAAATGTCCTACAAGGGAACCTTGTTGTGGAGGATCACTCATAGGCCATGCTCAGATTTTCTCTTCCCACTCTAGTTTTGAAGAATTCGACAAAGCGGTGATTCTTTTGTGGATACAGTAACTCATTTGCACTCTTATAATTCAATGAAGAAGAAATAAAATGCCCTTGCCAGGACGTCAAGGCGTTTCTCATTCTTTTGTCTGATGTATCGGCCTGCTGTGATTTAAAAAAACATTTTCTGGATGATATTGTCCCACAAATAATTGCTGATAAACAATATTATTGTCAGCATTATTTAGAAACCAAATTAAAGACACATTTTAATCATAACCTAAGATAATAATAATGTGAATGAACCCTTTTGCGCTCTGATTGGAAAAGATCGACAAAGAGAAAAACATGGATATAGCAAATTATTGATTCCGGGAAAAGTTATCGAGTTCATTTTCATGTATCGTTTGGTTAATTGATTTGACTATCGCCCCAGGCCTATTGACGTTAAAGAGAGTGATAGTGTGTGTTTGTAAAAGCTGTTTTTATGCGTGTATTCCTACACAGACCCACAGAGAGGGAGCGCACGGAAAGACTGATCAAGATGCGCCTCAGAGAGATTATGATGCAAAAGGACTTGGAGAACGTGACCTGCAAGGAGGTGAGAAGCAAACATTTGTTCTATTCTTAAATAGTCATGGTTTCACCTCCCAGGACAGTTCTATTCAGCTCAGCACCATGCGCGTTGGTAGAATCGACTCTGATCCAGCTTGCATGTCTTATTGTGTGTGTTGGCTCTCATAAAGTCTGCAGTGAGTAGAAATCAGTGATGATGTTGAAAAAAAAAAACAATAATTTTGTGATGCGACTTTTAAATAAATGCTTAAATTGATCAAAATACGTAAATATTAAATGTTATATATGTACCTGTTACTTCATTACTTATAAACTTACAGCATGTATATAAAACCTTAATGAAGGTGTGTGGATGTTTTTTTTAAGGGCTTTATCGGCAGAATAGAGCGCAAGCAGACTTTTGATCACATTTATTTTCTATTTAGAATGCATTAAAATAAAATACATCCGTTGTCATGTCTTTCATAATGATTGTGAACGATTCCAAAAACAAGTGCAGTGTGTGTAATCCAGCTGTGTGGAGGAGCACAGAACATTGTGTTCTGAATTCACATTTAGGCTTGGTTTTTTTTTGGTTTTTTTGCTTGCATCTTTCTGAATGCTCGGAGTTGGGGAGCCCCATATCAAATGTCTAAAAAATTGTGCATTTTTAAAGTGCAAGGATTGAAGAAAATGGACGGATGGGTGGATGGATGGATGGATGGATATGGATTGAAGTTGTACTTCTGGTTTATTTACATATACTGTTATGCCTCTCTGAATGTAGCATTTGGTTTTGGCAGATGGATAAACAGTCTTTTAGATTAGAGATGTAAAAATCAACTTGAGGTTGTTCATTGATGATCTCCACAATGAAGTTACTGTAAAACTAAGCACATAAAGGAAAAAACAATGATCACACAGAAGAATTGCCTGCTTCAACTTCCAAAAATAGTGTGACCTCATGTTCGCAAGGCCGTGCATCCCGCCATTGATATTAACAAAGAGAAGCATGAATACAGTCCACAAGGTTAGCAATTACATTCCTTCCTTGTGTGGCTATAGACTACATAAAGACGACACACTTTTGATTGATTACGTGTTTATTTTACACCATGACAATGCGACTAGCTCCACTCTTATGTACAGAAGGGTGCCCAAAAGTAATAGGGTGCAGTAATTGTACATGCTTTACAGTACTTGACTTTCTCAGATCTGCTGTGCAAACATACAGACATATCATACCATACTTTGTTTTCCCAGATTCGTACAGAGCTGGAGATGCAGATGGTGTGCAACCTGAGGGAGTTCAAAGAGTTCATAGACAATGAGATGATTGTCATCCTAGGACAAATGGACAGCCCCACTGAGATCTTTGAACACGTCTACCTGGTAGGAACGCTAGCAGCATTTTGTTATTCTTTAACCAAGCCTTGCATCTGTTGTCCTCCAGTTGATGATTGACTCAGAACCGTACAGCTGACTATGTGTACGCTCACGCTGACCATACTTATGTTGTCTTCAGGGCTCAGAGTGGAACGCCTCCAACCTGGATGAGCTGCAGAACAGCGGGTAAGACATCTGTCGCCACAGTTAGGAAGCAGCACACCATTTATACACAGTCTGTGCCAAGGCCCGTGTTTATTCACTAGTGCACAAGATGCAACCAGGCCAATCAATACATTCTCTGCAAAAAGCTGTTATAAAGTCACATTACCCATGCTTTCTTTCCCAAGTGTATTGTAGCTTTGCTCAAATAAAACTCAAATTGACTGTACATTAGGTGTCTGCCGATTCAAACTTTTTTGCTTCCAGTGCTATGCCAATATTGGAGCCTTGAGTATTCGCCGGTACCGATATTAATCTAATATGATATCAACACAAATCGTACAAACTTTCATTGTTTTGTGGTGTTGAATGTTACAAAATGTTTGATCAAGTGAAATTACAGGTATGACCAACACTAACCTAATTAACTGCTGTCTTTAAGTTGAAGTGAATTAGTAGTTTATTTGGTGAGACTTAGTGGCCACAATAATTCATATAGTTAAGCTTATGATGCTGTAAGTTGAATAATGCAGACACGTTTGTTACTGGATACTTTGTAATAAATTTCTACCTTGGAGACTTTGTATCTGTATGTAATATGCAACAATAATTATGTGATACATGTTTGTATTGATAAATGTTGTGTTTTAAACTGCAATAATGTCCAATTAAAGATACTTTAATCAATCAATCAATGTTTACTTATATAGCCCTAAATCACAAGCGTCTCAAAGGGCTGCACTTGTCTAATGTCTAGCTTGTTTGCTATTGTGTGCTTAGCTGTAGAGTAGCTGCTAAATCCTAGTAGACCATAGCCTATCATTGCTGATGAGCCTTGCACAAGTAAACGTGCTGCAAGAACGCTCGTATCCAAGCTCTTATTTTAGATGCAAGTCTATTTAATCCGTGTTTTTATGATATCAGTCTGATATACGATATCAATATTGGACGAGGACACTCCGTATTTAAATCACACACATACTGTAACTTACATTGGTGAGCAATACTTTATGATTCTTAATACATTTTTCGATTAATCGAGTAATCAAATAAAACCATTTCTAGCCTTTGTGTGTCTTTAGGGAAAAATAGTTTAAATAAAAACATTTTTCTGATGATCTTTGTTCTTCTAAGTGCATTTAACATTGAAGTTACACTTTTACAATGGGAGCACTATTACTATATATGAGTTATATTTAAAAAGACAAAAAAACTAGTATCAACTACATAACCAAAGTAAACAAAAAGACTCTAATAAGTATGATGAATTGAGTGACAATATATTTAACCATTTACCATTAACCAATATATTTAACACATTTGAAAAGGTATTAGTTGGAGGATAGGTTTTTGAATTTTTTGACGAACAACTCGTTAGCATTAACTTACAAAATGTGGATGCTAACATGTCATCACATGGGTTTGAGTAAAACATTCGTTATGCAAGTCAAAAATATAAAATGGCTTCCAGAAGACTATTACCCTTGTTTCTGGTTGTTTGCTGCTTTTAAATATGAAGAATGCTTTCTTGTGAGGTTTGACCATGCAAGCATTTCACCACATTGTTTTTCACAAAAAATATGACTAAATTGATGAAGCTGTATTTTTATTTGCACTTTAATTTTGTGGACAGTTTATTAAAAAAAACATACAATATGATTATTTATTAAAGATTTTGTTAGAATGTATTTATTTTAGCACTGCATATTTGTTTGTGAATTACTTTTTCTCCAGTTTTATTAGTCCCTTATTTGCAGTATATTTGATTATTTAGTGTAGTGGGCAAGTTAGGCCCCAATGTCTAAAAGGTAAAACCCCACTTCACCTGCAGAGCGACCTGCATCGCCAATAGCTGCGCCGCTCTCATGTGCGCTCTATTGGGGCAGTCTTCCGGAAACAAGGTCTGCGTATTTCACTCATTAAACAAATCATCGAAGCAGCAAAATACAAATATAAGTTTTTTTCTAATCAATGAATCGTTTCCGCTAGGGATGGGCACAATTCACATTTCAACCGATACGGTACCGGTGCCAGTTTTCAGTACTTTTGTGTGTGTTCATGTGTTATTAGATATCATTATTTTTAATAATTGACTACGGTCTGCACAGGAGCCGAACAGCAGGACAGGTGTAACATTACCTGTCACTCTAACTTCTTGTGCAGATCTGAATGCTTATTTAAATGTTTACCTAAGTTTGAAGCGAAGGTGCTAACGCTAATCGTCACGTTTGGCGAGGCGTGTTTTAAAGTAACACTTGCAGAGCGGCGCCTCCCTGTTTAAAGCATCACCTTTATTGCGCTTCACGCACCCTCTTTATTAACCAATAGAATTGTCGTTTTTTGACATTCTTCTCCAAGATGTTATTGCTTGTATGCACTTTGTGTGTGTGTTCTGACACACTCAACATCATGCACCTCGGCTCTGTAGTCACCGGATGAAAGCACGGTACTTTTCATAGGCAATATAATACCAATTTCAATTAATTAGTATCGCGGTACTTTATTAGTACTGGTATACCGTACAACCCTACACCATGGTGGTCAGTCCAAAACAAACTTATTGCAGTCACACAACACACAAGAAAAGAATACGCCTAGTAAGAAATGGCAGCAGCATGGGTAGTTAGCAGAGCAGCGCAACCAGAAGCATGCACGTGCAATAAAGGTACCGAAACATGGTACCGTTTGGTTTTACATGAATCGATACCCGGTAGCACACTGCAAAAACTGAAATCTATGTAAGATTGAATATCTCAAATAAGGGTGATATTTGCTTATTTTCTGTCTGATAAGATCATTCTTCTCACTAAGCAGATTTTATTTTAGAGGGTTTTACTTGTTTTAAGGGTTTGGTCCTAAATGATCTCAGTCAGATATTACAGCTTGTTGCTGAGATTTTATGACCTATATTGAGTAAAACATGCTTGAAACTAAAATATCAACTGATGCAAAGCTGTGTCATCAACGCTCACAAGTATAAAACTACTTTTTTAAAGTAATAATTTCTTATTTCAAGCATGGAAAAAAAAATCATGACTTTGACACAATTGTGTCTCATAATTAAAACAGATGACAGCCAAATGGACTTTGCTGTTTTATTTTCAATGAAACAATAGAAAGTACGTTCTCATATAGTAGTATAGTTGTTATTAGTGAGAATATACTTATTTTAAGATATTTTGGGGTAATTGAGGTTAGCTAATTTTACTTGTTTTGGAAAGTCTTGATAAGCCAAATTTTCTTGTTCTATTGATGGATAATTTTGCTTAGTTCAAATAAAATACCCCATATTTTTGTATTTTGTTTTCTTGTTTTTGAACACTGACTTTTTGCAGTGTACTGATGGAGTTCGGTCGGTGCCTATAAATGTACCAAATTCAATACCCATCCCCAGTTGCCGCCCTGATAAATGTCAACTTCTCATCTCCTCTGTAGCGTCCGCTACATCCTGAACGTGACCAGAGAAATAGACAACTTCTTTCCGGGAACGTTCGAGTACCACAACATAAGAGTGTACGATGAAGAGGAAACCAACCTGCTGGAGTACTGGAACGAAACCTACAAATTCATCACTAAAGCCAAGTAAGCCTCAGCGCACACACACACACACACACACACACACACACACACACACACACACACACACACACACACACACACACATACTGGTTATCGTTTGGAATGGGGACCAAGATTTTGATCATCACTTGTGGCGTCCACACTTTCTACAGGTTGTGGAGGCATAAAAAAAATGAGGTAAAATGGCCACTGCCCAGTTAGCTCATACACGTCTTTAAATCTCTAGATTGATGAAGTAATGTGCTGATCATTCTTACTGGGGACCCTGGGGAAAAAGAGTTAATATGGTTCATGGGGACCACATTTAAATAATTTTGCATAATTCACACACACAAAAAAAAAAAAAGAAGTTCAAATTAAATATGACATGATCCTCAGAGTACAGCACTACAGCTGTCCTCTTATAGGAAGTTTCACCACTTAAATGTTAAAGCAAATCCTGCATCTTCTGTGACATTACTGAAAACTGCTATTTGAAGTTGTCTGCAACTCCAACTAACATATATAGAAGGATGGACAATTCTGAATGTGAATTATATTCCCCAGGGATCAATAAAGTACTTTCTATTCTATTCTATTCTATACTTTAAGGTAATAATGTTTTATAATCATGCTGTATGAAAATGTCATACTAAGGAACACTAAACCAGATTTTGTATTTGAAAAAATATATTAGTTTTACCGTATTTTTCGGACTATAAGTCGCAGTTTTTTTTCCTAGTTTGGCCGGGGGTGCGACTTATACTCAGGAGCGACTTATGTGTGAAATGATTAACACATTACCGTAAAATATCAAATAATATTATTTAGCTCATTCACGTAAGAGACTAGACGTATAAGATTTCATAGGATTTAGCGATTAGGAGTGACAGATTGTTTAGTAAACGTATAGCATGTTCTATATGTTATAGTTATTTGAATGACTCTTACCATAGTATGTTACGTTAACACACCAGGCACGTTCTCAGTTGGTTATTTATGCGTCATATAACATACATTTATTCAGCCTGTTGTTCACTATTCTTTATTTATTTTAAATTGCCTTTCAAATGTCTATTCTTGGTGTTGGGTTTTATCAAATAAATTTCCCCAAAAAATGCGACTTATACTCCAGTGCGACTTATATATGTTTTTTTCCTTCTTTATTATGCATTCTCGGCCGGTGCGACTTATACTCCGGAGCGATTTATACTCCGAAAAATACGGTAACTAATGATGGATACCATACAGAATCACAGTACTATTAATGTTTTATGGGCCAAAGCTTAAAAAACACTTAGGCATCTTCAGAATGGATCTGACTATCATTTAAAAAGGTTTCCCTTTAGGGGACCTGTTTTTTTGTCCCCATACCGTCAGAGGTCCCCTAAAGGTGACTCTGTAAACAGAGCGATGTCCCCATTAAGTAAACATTGCCAGAATACACACACACACACACGTCCCCATTTTCCTGTTGGCGGTTAAAAGCACAAGCCTGCTCCTCCTCTCCTAGGAAAGCCGGGGCCAAGTGTCTGGTTCACTGTAAGATGGGTGTGAGCCGCTCTGCCTCCACCGTGATCGCCTACGCCATGAAGGAGTACGGCTGGACGCTGGACGATGCCTTAGAGTATGTGAAAGAAAAAAGAGCTGTCACCAAACCAAACCCTTCCTTCATGAAACAGCTGGAAGAATATCAGGGAATTCTGCTCGCCAGGTGGGATTTTTAACGACGTTCCTGTTAGTAACCTTTAAAGTGGCGTTTATTCATGGTTTCTTTGTGCCCCCGCAGCAAACAGAGGCATAATAAACTCTGGCGCTCCCACTCTGACAGCGACCTGTCAGATCGACCAGCACCGCTGTGTAAATCCTCCTCACACTCCCAGAGCAACAACAACAACTCCTCCTCCTCTCCCTCCTTGCATCACTTCCTGGGCGTGGCCGTGCTCCGAACTCTGGCTGCTGAACCCGACAGCACTGCAAAGTCCATCCCCGACCTCCGCGCACGCTGCAACGGCGCCTGCGACTCGCCGGTAGAGGAGGTGCCCGGTACGGACCGTGACGCAATCCTCCTGTCGTCGGATGTCGCTGACACGGCAACATCAGTCATCTCTGTCAAAGTCCCTCCTCCTCCGCCCTCGCTCTGCATCCTGCCCTCAACTACTGAACCGCAGCATGCTCACAGCACAGGCGCAGAGAATAAAGCACCGGAACTACTTCTTCACTTCCGGAAGCAGAGCAGCTCCGACGATCTCTCACCCGTCACCATGATGTCCCACGACTCCGATACGTCAGAACAGTCGCCGCCGGACACGCCGCGGGACGACAACCGCCCGCCGAGCCCCGTCAGCGGCGCCCACCTGACAACGCCGCCGCACAGCGATGACAACAACAACCCCAGCGAGTTACGGCCGAGCGGCGCCACGGACGGACGCGGCGAAGCCGACGGCTCGTCGAGCCACAGCTCGGACAACATTGACTTCTACAGCGCCAGGGAGAAGTTTCTGGGCTTGGCCCAAGAAGACAGAACACAGAGACCACCCGAGCAGAGGTCCGCGTCGCTGGACTGTGACGACAACACGGGGATTGAGGAAGAGGAGGTTAGCGGACAAGGGACGAGTCAGGTAAATATGACAATATGATGCATCGTGTTGCTTTGTTGTCTTCCACAAAATGGGTCTTTGTCACGGAGTTGTGGGGGTTAGGGGTCTTGATGATGTCATCATCTAATTTGCATAACTGTCCCTGATGGCATAACGAGTGCAAAATACTTTTATTATCTAAAACAATCGAGTGCATTTTATTATTGTCACCTATCAGACAAAAACTTTAAGTTAGAGATGTCCGATAATGGCTTTTTTGCAGATATTCAGATATTGTCCAACTCTTAATTACCGATTCCGATATCAACCGATACATACAGTTGTGGAATTAACACATTATTATGCCTAATTTTGTTGTGATGCCCCACTGGATGCATTAAACAATGTAACAAGGTTTTACAAAATAAATCAACTCAAGTTATGGAAAAATATATATTTAATAATATTTATTATTGAAGTCACAAGGTGCATTATTTTTTTTAACATGGAATTTGGGACCTGCTCTCCCTGAGAGAGCATGAGGAGGTTGAGGTGGGTAGGGTTGGGGGGGCGGGGTTGAGGTGGGGGCTAAGGGGGTTGCGGGGATGTATATTGTAGCGTCCCGGAAGAGTTAGTGCAAGGGGTTGTGGGTATTTGTTCTGTTGTGTTTATGTTGTGTTACGATGCGGATGTTCTCCAGAAATGTTTGTCATTCTTGTTTGGTGTGGGTTCACAGTGTGGCGCATAGGGATGATGTTTGATAAGAAATTATCGAGTTTGTGCCTATTATCGAATCCTCTTATCGAACCGATTCCTTATCGATTCTCTTATCGAGTCTAGATAGGTTGTTGTACATGGAAAAAAACACACAATATTTGGTTTAACAAAAGCTCACTTTAATTATATAAGAAAAAAATAAAATCTAATAAATAAATAAATATTGACTGTTACCCCCCTAAAAAAATTAAATAAATAAATATTGACTGTTGTTACCCAAAGTATATCAGTGTTTCCCACACATTCATTTATTTGTGGCGGCCCGCCACGAAATAATTACGTCCGCCACAAATAAAATTAAAATAAATTTTTTAAATTTTTTTTTTGTCCTCTCCAGCTTCTCAGGCAAATCATATAGTTGATGTAGATGCCCATATCGGCTGTTCAGATTTACTTTACAAAAGAGAAGTGTAGGATTCTTCTCTTGTTGCCTTATTTGTATTTGACTTTATTAAATGTATTTATATTAGAAACACAACATGTGTATATAACAAAGGGTGCAAAGTCTGCAGGCAGTAGGAAACACATGGTTAAGTGTAGGGAGTAAAACTGATGGCAGTCTAAAGTTCAAGATTTTTGGAGCTCTTTGTTCAGTGGATCAGATGTTTGATGAAGCTCTGTGTCTATCTACCACCACTACTGTTTTCTGTTTATTTGTTACTGACTGTGGCAGGACACCTCTGCCTCTGTTTCACTTTATGTTGCTGGTAAATAATATGGTGGTAGTAGTAGGCTAAAGTTAAATTATTTAGTATGCACTAATTAAAGGGGCAGAGCTTTATGAGACATTTTAGCTCTTATATTTTATAAGATGTATTTTTTGTAAGAACCACAATTAATAAATATATTTCAGTGAATAACTTATTGTTCAAATCTGTATATAAATATGTACATAAAGTGTTGTAATTATATTGTAAAATGGATGGATGGATGTTTAAAACAAAACTGTTATTATTAATTAGTAAGTATACATTTTTTGAGCCTTTTTAGAGAAAATCATATCATTGTAGTAAATTATGCAAATTACTTGATGATGTCATGGTGACCACGCCCATAGCCACGCCCCCACCGCCACAGGTATTTTGGCAGTTTATGGGAAACACTGGTATATTAAGTGGGATTTTTCAGAAAAACAAATATATAGAGTAACACAAAAACAACCTGTCTCTGTGATCACTATAGGTGTGTAAATAATAATATAGTGTTAAATAAAATCAGTCCCTTGGGCACAAAACTGAATATAATACAGTTCTCCAAAAAGTGCAATTCTGCTGCTATTTGACATAACTGTTTGATTTGACATTTTTGCACTTTATTTCTTTATTGAAAGACAATTCTATGAAGAGAAAAGTTGTTTGCAAATCTGGTTACAATGCTAAACAATGAAAAGTTAAAGCTAAAAAAAGAAATACACTTTATTGAGTTAACATTATTTCTTTATAGGGTAGATAGATAGATAGATGTGATGTTATGTTATGAGCTAGGGCAGGGGTCGGCAACCCAAAATGTTGAAAGAGCCATATTGGACCAAAAATACAAAAACAAATCTGTCTGGAGCCGCAAAAAATTAAAAGCCATATTACATGTGTCATGAGATATAAATGTAATTAAGAGGACTTAAAGGAAACTAAATGACCTCAAATATAGCTACAAATGAGGCAAATGCAATATGTACATATAACTAGCCTAAATAGCATGTTAGCATCGATTAGCTTGCAGTCACGCAGTGACCAAATATGTCTGATTAGCACTCCACACAAGTCAATAACATCAACAAAACTCACCTTTGTGCACTCATGCCCAACGTTAAAAGTGTGGTGGACAAAATGAGATAGAAAAAGTGGCATAAAACACGTCCTAGAAAGTCGGAGAAAGTTATACATGGAAACAAACTATACGGCGAGTTCAAGGACCGCCAAAATTAGTAGGACAAAACGGCGCTCGCCAAATACTCGAATCAGTGAAGCATGTTTAATATAAACAGTGTGATTTATAACAATTAGCGAGGTTTATGTCATGTTTGTCCTCCCACAGAAAACATTCTGAAACAAAAAATTTTATTTTTTTCCCCTCATCTTTTTCCATTCTTCATACATTTTTGAAAAATCTCCAGAGAGCCACTAGGGCGGCGCTAAAGAGCCGCATGCGGCTCCAGAGCCGCGGGTTGCCGACCCCCGAGCTAGGGAATATAACAACTACACTACCCAGCATGCAACGGGAGTGACGAGCATGCACAGTAGCCCCGAAAAGTGTTGTTGCATGTCGTCACCCGGCATAAGAATGAGGTTATGAGCACGCTGTGAAAGTAAACGTCAAGAACTCAGCCAACATGCCTCGTCTGCATTATTTATAATTAGACAACACATATACAGTGCGATTTTGTTTTGTTTACAAGGAAAGAAAAACAAAAGTTAAAAAAGGGAGATGTCATATAAGTTGTGTATATATGTATATATGTATATATATATATGTGTATGTGCTGCGGTTGATTTAAGAACGTTGCGCCAGCTGCCGTAAAGGAGGTGCGCTGCTAGCCTGGTTGCTATGTTTCCGGTTGGTCGTAAAAGTGTTGGTCATGTGTTTGTACCCTGCTCAAATCTCTCAGTAGAGTGATTCATTGGATTATACCTTTTTGTTTTGAACTTTATTACACCTTGGAGCGCTTTCTGCTTTCCCTATCTGCGCCTAATGACTGAGCTACGTGACGTAATTTCTTGTAATGTCTCAAGGGGCATTTCTGGTGGGGACGGGATTCGTTCCCAGAGATTCGAATAAAGAACCAACTCTTTTTCTTTACTATAGTGGTCTCGATAACGGGTACCGGTTCTCAAAAAGGGATTAGAGTCCGAGGACTCGGTTCTTTTCTTATCGAACAACCGGGAAAACCGGTTTCGAGTATCATCCCTAGTGGCGCATATTTGTAATAGTGGTTAAAGTTGTTTATACGGTCACCCTCAGTGTGACCTATATGGCTGTTGACCAAGTATGCTTGCATTCACTTGTGTGTGTGTGTGTAGGAGCCGCATAAATTATGTGACGGGGCCGGCACGCTGTTTGTATGGAGGAAAAGCGGACGTGACGATAGCTTGTAGAGAACGCTAAAGGCAGTGTCTTTAAGGCACGCCCCCAATAATGTCTGGAATCGGGAGAGATTTGGGAGAATGGTTGCCCCGGGAGATTTTCGGGAGGGGCACTGAGATTCGGGAGTCTCCCGGGAATATCGGGAGGTTGAAACCGATACCGATAATATCCGATATTACATTTTAAAGCTTTTACATCTCTAGTCGCGACATGACGATACTATTAGAAGCTTTCTATAAAGTGCAGGTCATGTGACATGTTCTTCCTCTCCTCCGCCCACAGTCCGACAGCGACGACAAGATCAGCCCGCCCCTCCCTCTCCATGACAACGCCATATCCGTCCGCCATATTGTCACGGAGATCGAAGCCATAAGCCACCCAGCTACTTCCGCGGCGTCCTCGCCGTCGCCCACGTCGCGCAGTCTTCAGGAGGAGGCGGAGACCGGAGAGACTCCTCCCACGCACCCGCCGTCCCCCTCCATGCTGCCGTGCGATTGGCCGGCGGGCTCGGTGCGGCGGGCCACCGAGCAGCTGGAGTTGAAGCTGAGGCAGGAAATGGAGACGGCGGCGGCATCGCAGCGCTCGCCGCTGCCATCCCCCTGCCTCGAACAACTTCCTGTCCGAATGTCCTCGTTGAACGCCGGGCAGCCGTCACTTCCTGTCCCTCAGCGCACCACAAAGGCGAGCACTGAAGAGTCCCAGGATGAGGACAACCTGCCAGCGCCTGCACGTGACTCGTCAAGCGAGCGGTCCAGAATCCTTCTAGAAGGCGTCACGGTCCAAGAGTCGGACCCCGACGACGGCCAAGAGTCACATGACAGGAAGGGCGGCTGCGGCCCCGACTGCGACGCCAACAACCGCCTCGTTCATGGCGGCCAGGAGCTGGAGCGGATCCAAGAAACGTTGAGAGAACTGCAAGCGTTCCTTCATGAGGGCGTCGGCCTGGAGAGGCCGGCCAATCAGGATCAAGACCGGGGGAAGCCCCACCCCCCGAGGGACACCATGGATGTGGACGTGACGCCGTGCTCAGTGGCGCCCCCCGCAGGCGTGGACATGTTGCAGCGGCTGAAACAAGACGGGAAGATCTTCCTGCAGCCAATCGGTTGGCAGCGAGCCATCGAGCTGGAAGCTCGCATCCGCCAGGCGGGCCTCACCCCGCCTTCCCTCATGAAGAGGTCCGCCTCCTTGGCCAAACTGGACTGCTTGGAACTTTCCGCCACCGACCTCAGCGACCTTGACCTGAGGCAGCGCGGCAGGACTGCTTCGGCGCACTCCCACGACTCCTTCGCCACGTCACCGACTCACTCGGACGACACGTGGAAGAAGCAGAAAGTCCTGACCCGGAACGCCCGCCGTGAAGCCACGCCTTCATCCCGCGACGACTCGCCGACTGGCCTGGGAGCAGAGAGGACGGAGCTAGACGGCTGCGCCGCGTCTTCGCGTTCGCAGGGGCGGGGCCACACGTCGAGACGGTCGAGGAAAGCGAGCGAGAGAAAACAGCGTGCCGCCACGCTGCTGTACAACACCATGTGACCTCACAACTCAGCACCACGTGTGCCAATCATGTAGCAGGTGTGCGTGCGTGTTTGCATGTCAACTACTGGATGTTTGAACCGGATGATGCACACAAACTGTGTTTTTTTTTATGCTCGTGTAAATTTGTCCAACTCCAAAATGAGGGCTTCTTCTCAAACATGCACTTTACTCTCATCTTTTATTTGATCGTGTTGCACTGATATCATTGTTTCTTCTCTGTGTTCATCCTGTCAACACACGTGTCTTTAACACACTTTTTAATTTAACAAAGACAAAGCTGGTATGTTTGTTACATGTTTTTTTTATTCCGTGCTTCAGCAATTAATAAATATCATGGCTTTGTTTTGACTGGCGTCTCCCTTGTCTTTTTACTCACTTGTGCTTTACTGCCCTCTGCAGGCCAGGAAATGAACTAAGTGTGTTTCCCCACCTTTATTAAGTCAATGTGCCGAGTTATTGTAGGGGAAATATTACTCGGTATTACACACTTAAATTGCACTTTAGGGGAAATATTACTCAGTATTACACACTTAAATTGCACCTTATGCCACCCATTCATCAAAAATGAGACCCCTCTTGAGAAAATATATTGTTTAAATATCTGAGATGGGTCAACGCAAATGTTGAGTAGATTATCTTTATCAGTTTGAGAGTTGTAAAAAAAATGTTTTAATAGCCTTTATACATCATAGTATTTAAATAATCTTATCAGGCAAATTAAATGGAATTTGGTCATGTGCAGCGTCTTTGGAATGATTCTGCCATAACCTGACTTAGTGTAAACGCGTTTATTCTTTAAAAAAAAAAAAGGGCCACTCCTCTCCGTGGGGATTCAGATACTGATATTTACCCCGCGTGGGTCATTAATTAAACACTCCTCTCACAAATGAATTAACAGGAAGTCCATTAAAAAAAATACATCACTAGTTCCTCCTTGGGGTGAGATTTTTTTTAATTACTGCATAATCAGATTGTACTAAATATATCCCTAGTGGCTAAAAGTACGTTTAATTAACTTACACTTTTTTTTTTTAATTGGTATATTATTTATTTATTTGTTCACTGTTCTGTTACAGAGAACAAGGAAATTGGCTAAAATTGATATGGTATGAAAAGGGGTAGAATTAAATAAGCTCTGCTTCTTCCTACTCCTTTTCGGACGTGCTGTAATGAAACAACTGGGATTGTGTGATGCATGAATTGATTAACGTGCATGGACCCCGACTTAAACAAGTTGAAAAACTTATTCGGGTGTTACCATTTAGTGGTCAATTGTACGGAATATGTACTGTACTGTGCAATCTACTAATACAAGTTTTAATCAATCAATTCCATTGTATCGTAATGCATGTTCCAAATCAACTGAAACTGAACTGTACGATTCATGAACGAACCGTCCAAATCTCACGAGTCGAGCCTCTTGGGGGACTAGTGTCTTTTAACTCGTTTACTAACTCACCTCTGGTTAGCTACATTTTAAAAAAGCGAGTCAGTAAAAATGTAATTCATTAACCAACCGTTACTCTAACCGCCCGAGAGCGAACGATTCACTTGTTCAACTCGTGAGTTTCTGCCCATTAATTACGACTCGAAAGAGTGAATCGATGGAATTCAGGCCCTGATTCACTTCATTCATCGATTGACGTCACTGCCCGATTTACTTAACTACCCGATTTGTTTGCGCAGGCGTCAAAAGTGAGGAACTTCCGTTGCCTACTCGACGGCAGATTTTTCAAAATAAAGGCAGTTTATATATATATTTTTTTTAAACAAATGTTCGCGTTGGTATCTACTGATAACTTCAAATAATCAACTACACTACAACAAATAAAATTACTTTCATCCATCTATATAGTTCATTGTTCAAATTTGCCATTTTCTTCTGAGCATATTAAAGTGTTAGCAGTTACACGGAATAAACTTGCATGTTACGCTAATAATACAAGTATTCAATTAAAAAAAAGCTATTTAAATACTTTTAATACATATACGTTGGTATTTTTGCAATATTTTAACGACTTAAAGGTAAAAAAAAAAACTGTACTCTCACGACCGGAAGTTGTGTTTGCGCATGCGCGAAACGACGACAAATCGGGCAGTGACTCAACTTTTACGAGTCAATACTGAATTTTTTGCGTTTGAATTTTGTGAAATATATATCTTTTTTTTTACATCAAATTATGCTGACAATTTCATTGTATAAAAATTTGCGAGCAAAATTAAATTTGTTAAATACAGCGTTTTAAAATTCTGTGTAAAAAAAACAAAAAAACTGTGCCAAAACTTCAAAGTAATAAACATTTTTTTAAAAATCAGTGTATAAAAATTCAGTGTAAAAAAAATCAGTGCAGAACATTTCAATGTAATAAGTGTTGAAAAATTCAGTGCAGAAAAAATTCAGCGTAATAAAAATACAAAAATACAGTGTAGAAAAATTCAGTGTAAAAAATTCAAAACTGAAAAAGTCAAAGCAGAAATATCCATTGCTTCATAACTCAAGTCCCACTTTCGGTAAATTAAGACTGAAGCAATTGAGGTGCTTCAGTCTTAATTTATTGCAAGTGAGTCTCAAGTTTTAAAGCAACAGACATTTCTGCACTGAATTTTTTTTTTATTAATCTTTTATTTACACTGAATTTTTATACAATTATTTTTACACTGATTTTTTTTACACACAATTGTCAGCAAAATTCAAACGGAAAAAAATTCAGTTAGATAAATTAAGAGTAAACAAAAAAGCTTTTGTTTTACAAACACAAATTGACCTTCATAGCAGAGAGGCTGAAAAAGAAAACACTTATTCAAAAGACATTTATTTATTTGACGAGCATACCCATAAAAACAGTGGAGTTAAAAAAAGAAACAACAGATTCTTCCTCATTAAGCAGATAGGCATAATTGTGAAATAAATAGTAGAGAGATGACTCTCTCACTTTGTGCTGATTTTGGCATGTGGATAAAAGTCCAAAATGAAAAATAAACATCAGAACACACATTCACAGACCTTCCGCCTTCATTGTCTCCATCTGTAGACAATTCACGATCTCTGTGCTCCTACTGGTAGACATGGGTTAATACACTTAAACCAGGGGTGTCAAAGTCAAGGGCCGCGGGCCGTCTTAATTATCTCTGGCCCCCGGGATGATATTTGATTAGCATTAAAACCGGCTGCTGTTTTGCACGCACCAATACTCCATCAGTGTTGGCGCTAGGAATTTTCAAAATGGGGTCCCAGGGACCCCATCAAGTCATAAAAATGTGGTCCCACAGTAAACATTTTTAACTTTTTTGTAACCACTTTGAAAACAAATGATAAATGTATGCATTATCCCGTTATATCTCACATTCTATATTGTGTTTTGGAAAAAGGTTGTCATAAACGTTACTTCATTCATTAAAAAAAAAAAAATACAAAAAGAAAACACATTTTTATGCATATGTAAATGTATTCAGTTATAAACATTCATTCACTTTCCTCTTTACTTCATGGATCTAAACTTTACCTGCTGCTTTTCTCTAGTTTTATTGTAATATTTTCAGAATGTGTTTGTTCTATTTTTGGCCAAAGTAAGACATATAAAACAATCTTTATTGTCTTAATTTTTTAGTTTTAATGCCATGATTTTAATAGTCCGGCACAGATTTTCCTCCATGCGGCCCCTGAGCTAAAATGAGTTTGACACCCCTGCCTTACACCGTCTAATAAGTTAATACAAGAGTTGCATTCAAAAAGGTGCCTTTACAAAGTATAATAATGCTCCCTTTTCCTCATATTTATCATGTGTAAGTGAGCTGAGAAAAGCAAAAGACAGAAATACTATTTTTTAAAGACTTAAATAATTTCAAAATAAGGGTATAATGAATGAATGAAAATGTTGATTGGAACATAATAAATATTTGCACAATATTTGTTAAAATAATTGTGTCTAAGTTATCACAAAACTTTGTGTTACATTGAGTTCAGCTCGCCCGGCGGGAAGGCTTGTAAAACTCCACTGTGTAGGATGGGAAGCAACATGAAGGTGTTCTGTTTCTTTCATGTATTGTAATCAATAGAAAGATATTGTCTTGACCCGGGATCTACAAAGCGAAGAGGAAGCAGGACCTGACTCCCCTCCAGGGACCTCTTCTTTGAACTCTTCTACGACCTCTTCTTTTAACTTTTTTACGACCTTTTCTTTGAACCGACTTTGTCTTTGAACTGTTCTGTAATCAAAGGCGTTGGCTGTTTACGACCCCTGCCCCTTAGAAACAGCTGTTGCCATGTAATCAGGGGAAGTCCAAATAAAAGAGGAGGCGTGCAATCTTTCGTCAGAGCGTGGTGGAACTGTTAAAGTTATAGTAAAAGTACCAATGATTGTCACACACACACGGGTGTGGTGAAATTTGTCATCTGCATTGGACCCATCCCCTTGTTCACCTACTGGGAGGCGAGGGGAGCAGTAAGCAGCAGTGGTGGCCGCGCCTGGGAATCATTTTGGTGAATTAACCCCCAATTCCAACTTCCAATGCTGAGTGCCAAGCAGGGAGGTAATGAGTCCCATTTTTATAGTCTTTGGTATGACTCGGCCGGGGTTTGAACTCACAACCTACCGATCTCAGGGCGGACATTCTAACCACTAGGCCACTGAGTAGGTAAAGGTAAGCGTCCCTGGGTGGGCAAAGAGTTACATAGCAACAGCTGTTTCTAAGGGATGGGGGTCGTAAACAGCCATCACCTTTGATTATAGAACAGTTCAAAGAAAAGGTTGGTTCAAAGAAAAGGTCGTAAACGTGTTCAAAGAAGAGGTCGTAAAACAGTTCAAAGAAAAGGTCCCTGGAGGGGAGTCAGGGCCTGCTTCCTCTTCGCTTTTTAGATCTCGGGTCAAGACAATATCTTTCTGTTGATTACAATACAACAAAGAGTACAGTCCAGACGTTCCTCCTCAATTGAGCCAAATTGAATTCTTTCTCTGTTTAATTCCTTGCTTCTTGTCTTGTTTAATAGATGTCATCAGTGTTTGAACCTGACATTATTAATAACCAATTTGTGTCAAACTAATAGCTGTCCATAGCATTCTGTCTCTGTTTAATTCCTTGCTTCTTGTCTTGTTTAATAGATGTCATCAGTGTTTGAACCTGACAATATAAATAACCAATTTGTGTCAAACTAATAGCTGTCCATTATTTTTCTTTGAAAAGGCACATTTTTTTCCCACACAACTTGAGTATTGTCACCATAAAACAACATTTGTCCATGCTCCCTTGTGCATGTACGTCCATTCACATATACTGTACATGTGAGCCGACCACCGTGTGAATACAGTACATTTGGATTTTTTGTGCAATTAAAAAAAACATAAAGGTACAACTGAGCAAGTTTTATTATTATTGTAATTATTAGGGATGTCCGATTATGGCTTTTTTGCCGATATTAATTATATAATAATTACCGATACCGATATCAACCGATACGGATATATACAGTCGTGGAATTAACACATTATTATGCCTAATTTGAACAACCAGGTATGGTGAAGATAAGGTCCTTTTAAAAAAAAAAAAAAAATAAAAAATAAAATAAGATAAATAAATTAAAAACATTTTCTTGAATAAAAAAGAAAGTAAAACAATATAAAAACAGTTACATTGAAACTAGTAATTAATGAAAATGAGTCAAATTAACTGTTAAAGGTTAGTACTATTAGTGGACCAGCAGCACGCACAATCATGTGTGCTTACGGACTGTATCCCTTGCAGACTGTATTGATATACTGTATATTGTAGGAACCAAAATATTAATAACAGAAAGAAACAACCCTTTTGTGTGAATGAGTGTGAATGGGGGAGGGAGGTTTTTTGGGTTGGTGCACTAATTGTAAGTGTATCTTGTGTTTTTTATGTTGATTTAATAAAAAATAAAAAATAAAAAAAGGCTGATATTATCGGACATCTCTAGTAATTATTAATATGAGTGAAGGCTTCAAACATTCACATGTCTTTTTTTATCGTATTTGTACGCGACCACTGCACCTAAAACAGGAAGTTGACCTGTCCTATTGTTTGCATGTTCTTCCACGCCAAACTCCTCCGAGCACGCCTTTATAGACCTTGCGTTGTGCATTCGGGCACAGAAAAAAGACAATTCCACATCACACGACAATTGGGGAGAGAGGGGGGATTTAGGAGTGATATCGATCACATTTGGATAATGTTGTCTATAATGGTGCTTTTCAAATCACATTTGAGAGTAAAAAAAAATGGCAATAGCGTGACAGCAAGGGTGTTTTAGTACAGAGGGTGACCTTTGACCCCCTCTGCGGAGTCGGCGTTACCTCCCCCTCCCGAGCAAAAACCTCGGTCCACTTCCTTCCCGAGTGTGCTTACAATGTCGCCGCCCCGTCCCCCTTACCCATGTCCGCTCACTTCTCCATGAGTGACAGCTCGATGATGTGCTGCAGTTCCTCCTCCTCTTTCCGTCGCCGGAGCTCCGCCTCTTCCTGCTCGCGGGCGGATATCTCCATGGCGATACGCAGCTGCTCGTCGTAGCTGCGGCCGGCGGTCTGCTTCTTGGAGGGGGTGGAGGAGAGGCTGGTGGGCGAGCGCGGCTTCAGCGGGGGGATCCTGCTGGATGAAGAAATCCTTCATGTTTAACATCAAGGACCGTAATATTCGTGTATATTGTAGCGTCCCGGAAGAGTTAGTGCTGCAAGGGGTTCTGGGTATTTGTTCCGTTGTGTTTATGTTGTGTTACGGTGCGGATGTTCTCCCGAAATGTGTTTGTCATTCTTGTTTGGTGTGGGTTCACAGTGTGGCGCATATTTGTAACAGTGTTAAAGTTGTTTATACGGACACCCTCAGTGTGACCTGTATGGCTGTTGACCAAGTATGGATTGCATTCACTTGTGTGTGTGAAAAGCCAGAGATATTATGTGATTGGGCCGGCACGCAAAGGCAGTGCCTTTAAGGCACGCCCCCAATTTTGTTGTCTGTGTTGGAAATCGGGAGAATGGTTGCCCCGGGAGATTTTCGGGAGGGGCACTGAAATTCGGGAGTCTCCCGGGAAAATCGGGAGGGTTGGCAAGTACGACTGGGAGACGCAACTGCTCTGTACTTCTCCCTACGTCCAAGTACCACTCCGTACAGCGGCGTTTTAAAAAGTCATACATTTTACTTTTTGAAACCGATACCGATAAATTCCGATATTACATTTTAAAGCATTTATCGGCCGTCCGATATTATCGGACATCTCTAATTACAATTGTTTTATCTGATTAATCACTTGGTTGCCGTGGTCGCATTTTGAATAGTCACGTTTAAATATCACTAGTTTTCCATCTAGAAAAGTGGTCCTCAATCTTTGTTCGCCGCAGGAAAAAACTTGGCTCTCCAAGTGTCACCATTAAAATACAGTAACGTAGTAGGCCTAAGTATTCATTAAAAGTGAAGTAAAGTGAATTATATTTATATAGCGCTTTTCTCTAGTGACTCAAAGCGCTTTTACATAGTGAAGCCCAATATCTAAGTTACATTTAAACCAGTGTGGGTGGCACTGGGAGCAGATGGGTAAAGTGTCTTGCCCAAGGACACAACGGCAGTGACTAGGATGGCCGGAAGCGGGGATCGAACCTGAAACCCTCAAGTTGCTGGCACGGCCGCTCTACCAACCGAGCTATACCGCCCATTAAAAGCAAGGCAGATGTTTTTTTTAACAAGTTTATTTATTATTTTTGGCCACACCGTTTGAACAGTTAAACTGTGTTGGAATGTAGGGAAATAAAACACTGTACTTTAAGCATGTGGTTCTTTGGCCTACCACTAGATGGAGCCGTACAGACAATCATTGATCTAGAACAGGGGTCACCAACGCGGTGCCCGCGGGCACCAGGTAGCCCATAAGGACCAGATGAGTAGCCCGCTGGCCTGTTCTAACTATAGCTCAAATAGCAGCACTTACCAGTGAGCTGCCTCTATTTTTTTAAATTGTATTTATTTACTAGCAAGCTGGTCTCGCTTTGCTTGACATTTTTAATTCTAAGAGAGACAAAACTCAAATAGAATTTGAAAATCCAAGAAAATATTTTAAAGACTTGGTCTTCACTAACTGACAAAGAAACAGATAACAGATTTGGTGTCCAGTTCAAAGTGTGACATGATTTATTTAAAAATTTGAGAGTTGAATTTTGTATTTTACATGAGTTATTATCTGTACAAACATGGTGCAAACTAATTCATGATTTGTTAAAAATTGTTAGTGGCTAGCTATTTAAAAATGTCTTAGAAGTGATCATTTGAAAATGTTCAATTTGAAAAATGTGCACTTAGAGAAAATATAAAAATAAAGTTTTGCATATTGATATTTATCTGTTTCTATATATATTTATTGTGAGAAATCATTAAGATGATCAGTGTTTCCACAAAGATAAATATCATTAATTATTAATAATAACATAGAGTTAAAAGTACATTGAGCAAATTGGCTATTTTTGGCAATTTATTTAAGTGTGTATCAAACTGGTAGCCCTTCGCATTAATCAGTGCCCAAGAAGTAGCTCTTGGTTTCAAAAAGGTTGGTGACCCCTGATCTAGAATAACCGGTGCCACCAGACTTGTGGCACACCTATAGTAGCAATTAGGGGAGTTCTGATACAACTTTTTCATTTCCGATATTAATATTACATTGAGCCGATACGATATCAGCACAAATCATACCTGCTTGTATTATTTATTTATTAGCCAGGGTTTCAACAAGTCAAATTTAAAACCGTCAGATAAGATATTTATCAACACAGGAGAAAGTACTGACAATTGGTACCATTGAATACCTGAATTAAATCCCAGGTACCAAGATATGGCACCGTATCTGTTCAATCGTGAATGGTACCCACCCTCGAGGAGTATCCCAGTAGGTGAGTAAGGGCGGTTATGGGTTGTATGGGTTATACTAGTATAGCGCTTTTCTACCTTCACCCATTCACACACACACATTCGCACACTGACGGCGGGAGCTGCCATGCAAGGCCCCTAACCACGACACATCAGGAGCAATGGTGAAGCGTCTCGCTAAAGGACACAGCGGACGTGACTAGGATGGCGGAAGCTGGGGATCGAACCAGTAACTCTCAAGTTGCTGGCACGTTTTACAATCATTTCAATTTTAATCGTCAGGAGTTTTACCGCGGTTTATCATCAATGCCAGTAATCGTTACACAGGCTTCGTACACCTTTTCCATGGCCAAATTCAGGCACTTTTTAAGGACTTTCAAGATCAAAAACCAGTGTGAATCAATCCATAGCTTTGTTGTTTGAGGTCACCAAATGCTGTCTGT
>NC_084743.1:56546958-56571958 GCF_033978785.1 Entelurus aequoreus | reverse complement strand
CTGCAATTGCTTCCTCTTAAGGTATTCATGTGTGATTTCCACAAGCGTCTGTACATTTAAAAGAAGGAGAAACACGGGCATGTCTGGATGACTCGCCTTCATATTTCCAGTGGTTAGCTCCGAATTAAGAAACCGCTTTATTATGAAGCTGGCTGTGGCGCGTTCTTTCTGACGTCACTTCCTGTGTGGGGCACGCTCTTTCTGGCGTCACTTCCTCTCCGAACTCAGTTTGTAAACGATCAATGAGTCCATACAAAGCTAAGTGCCCGAGATTCCAGAAATACACGGCACACTTACCCGAACGATAGTTTAGTGTGGCTGAAATGGGGCTTAGGCTAAATAATTATTAGTTCAAGGGGTTATCCGGCTTAGTTGTAGACACTCGAGTTAAAGGGGCTGTTTGCAACTTCCTCACAGTTACATTTTTCAAAGCAAAAAATACAACAAGACTTGTGTTACCATTAGTCGTTTAACAGAACGTATTTGTGTCAAAGGAAATATGACCACATCACCCCAATTCTCAAATCCCTTCACTGGCTTCCTGTTCCACTCAGGATTTAATTCAAAATCTCCCTGCTAACCCACCAGTGCCTCTATGGAAATGCCCCCCTCTACCTCAAAGAACTACTCACACCCAAATCCTCCACACGACACCTCCGCTCCGGACAGGCTAACCTCCTCCAACCTCAGAGGACAAAGCTACGAATTATGGGAGACCGGGCTTTCTGCTCCGCCGCTCCCAGTCTGTGAATTGCTCTCCCTGAGCACCTGAGGGCACCACAGACTGTGGATGATTTTAAAAAAGGCTTAGAAGCCCTTCTTTTTAAAAAAGCCTTTTTTTTAGATATGTGCATACTAGCTATAGCTATTTGGCTGTTCTAGCTTTTATTTCTATTTATTCCTTTATTATCTTTTTTATTTACTTTTTTTTTTTTTTAATACACTAGCACTTTGAGATTTTTTACTCAGTATAAAGTGCTTTTTACAAATAAAATCTATTATTATTATTATTATTAAAGCGGTCTCTATTTTTCACAATCACTAAGTTTGTGGAGTACATTTTTTTACCGGCCTGAATAAAATGATTGTTGTTTACGGCGGTCACTCACCCGTTCTCGTCAACACGTATGCACATACAACAGCAGTCCAAGAGAAGCACTGAACAATTTTCATCCATGTTGTTGTTATGATAGAATACCGTATTTTCCAGACCATGGGGTGCACCGGATTATAAGGCCCATTGCTGATGAATGGTCTATTTTTGATCTTTTTTCATATATTAGGCGCACCGGTTTATGGGGCGCATTACAGGAGTCATATTATTATTATTTTTTTCTAAATGTAAAACACTTCCTTGTAGTCTACACTACATAACATGTAATGGTGGTTCTTTGGTCAAAATGTTGCATGGATTATGTTTTACAGATCATCTTCAAGCCGCTTTCTGACAGTCGCTTCCGGATGCGCTGTTTTGTGGGCGGTCTTATTTACGTGGCTCATATTCGACAGCGTCTTCTCCCCGTCATCTTTGTTGTAGCCGTGTAGTGTGCAAGGACGGGGGTGGAAGAAGTGTCAAAAGATGGAGCTAACTGTTTGAATGACATTCGGACTTTCCTTAAATCAATAACGGAGCAGCTTCTCCTCATCCGGAAACAACAACAACGGAAATGTGTCCCGTGAAAAACCGCCCGACCGGAACTCTAATAACTAAAGTTCCTTGGGTGAATAATGTAAACTCACTATACCGGTATGTTTTAGTTTACTGACAGATATAAGTAAGAACTTTACACTACTTTGTATTAGAAATGGCAACAGCGGAGGATAAATGTCACATAACAAGAAGATAGAGGAAAAAGAAAAAGCTTATCGACTCACTGACGCGCGCAATTTTTCAGGACTTCTACAGATCCCAAATACAGATCAGCAGGCACCAGAAGGTAACAAAAGTTGCTTTTGCATAATATTGCGAAACAAAACGCCAGGTAATATGTCTTACCTTATACACACACCATAATAATACTCCTATGTTTAATGCACCGACAATTATTCAAGTGGTGTGGCTTCATACCTTACCAAAGTCATAGTAAAACATTTTGATATATTTTTGAGCACCGTGTGTAATGTTCTATATTTTCAATGGAACATTTAAAATGTTGGTGTTGTTTACTTGAGTCATATTGCAATCATAGTGCTGTCTACATTTATCTCTTATGTTTGACTGCCATCTACTGGTCACACTTATCTTTACACCATGTACCAAATAAAATAGCTTCGAGGTGAGTGAGCTCAACCAAACTTATTCCTTACATTAGGTGCACCGGGTTATAAGGCGCACTGTCGAGTTTTGGGGGGAAAAAAAAGATTTTAAGTTCGCCTTATAGTCCGGAAAATACGGTATACATTCAATGACAGCTAACACTAGCTATCTAAATCACTGATGCGCAAGCATTTGTTACGTACTTACGTAGTTACGTCATTACGTCTTAGAAGCCGGAAGAGGGCGGGATATACTGTGTAAAATTCAGTGGAAAGTTAGCTCCCTCTAGGCATCTGTGTAAATATTGCAAACTGCCCCTTTAAATAATTCTTCCACAGTCTAAGAACATGTTGAGTTAACTTGCGATTGATTGCAACCTGACATGTATGTTATGCACTTAAACATGGTAAAACGCTAAGGGTTCTGTTGCTATGGACTGGGCAATTGTCCAGAGCGCCATTCTGCAGGGGACGCTACAATAAAATATTAAAAATTATATAATATATAATTTTATTTAAATTAAATATTTAATTTAAATAAAAATATTTCTATTTGAAATGGTTGGCCAACGTTACATTTTTTTTTTAAATGCTTGGAGAAACTATCATTTTGAAGTTGGACATCTTAATCAGATTAAAAGTGGTGGTGGATGAATCTGCATTAAAGGTTCCCTATCATGCAAAACCAACTTTTCTTACCTATAGGTACCGGATGATGTGCATTTGGGATTTGCATAAATCCTGAACATTTGAAATCGAACCGTGGAGACATTGTGGAGATATTTATAAAATAATATTGCCTTCTTTCAGACTTTTGAAAAACGAGCCATTTGGAATTTGCCCCATTGGAGGCGTTTTTGCCCTTGGTGACGTCAGCGGATTATCCATACATGGTATAAATTCATACAAAAGGCTTTGCGCGAGTCCGCCATTGTAGTCCGCGCTGTAGTCAATAAGCTCCTTTTGTTTAGCTATCCTCTTGTTGTGGGGCAGACTGGCTCGTACATGCACATGCATCCTCTGCTGTCGCCATTTCTAACACAAAGTAGCGTATAATTCAAACTTATATCTGTCAGTAGACTCGCTAAAGCGCTAAAAAACACAACAAAGATGGCAGGAAGAAGACGTTGTCAAAGTCACGTAAATAAGACCGCCCACAAAACAACGCATCCTGAAGAGACTGTCAGAAAGTGGCTTTAAAAAAGTCTGCAAAATTTTTACCGAATAACCACCATGTAGACCACAAGGAAATGTTCAAATGTAGAAAAAATATATATAATATGACCCCCTTAAGTAATAGTCATTTCAGAGCCTATGGTTCCTAACAAGTCATCTTGCTCTAAAAAATGGGAGTTCAACTGACTTTGCTCATCACTTTGTAAAGTAGTTATTTGACACGACACAAAGCTGCCACTTTGCCTCCTGGATGTTCTCCTCCTGCCCGCAAGGACTTTGAGGATGACCTATTTTTGTTTGGCCCCGTCTACACCTGGAGGAAAGCCAAGGACGACCAGGACCAAACGTGTTGGGATCTTAAAACGGCAGCTGGTCCCGTGTCTTTGCTCACACCATTGCAGCCAATTCTTGTTTTTATTGATTCCTCTATCAAATTGGCTGCCCTCACGCTGACACTGGCCACTTTTTTTGTTTTGTTTTTAAAGCCATGCTCTGAATTCAGTGCAGTCATTTGTACCGCACGGGTAAGCAATGTCAATAAACTTTTACGAGCTTACTTAAAAGTTTCTGGCTCATGTACTTAATCGCTGCAGCAATAAAGTATGATGTGTTAATCGGGATTATCTTGTAACAGGCCCCGGATGTGAGGCCCGTATACAGATTATGTGTGTTGAGTGAGAGGTACAGGGTTCAAACCCCGGACAAGCCCCCACAAATGAGGCCTGTAAACAGATAATGTTTGTTAAAGTACTAGTAGAATGGAAAAATAAGTTGACTTTATATGGTTATTTGTGTTTCATTGTATCCATTAAACCGTATCAAGTTGTATTGACAATCTACAAAGTATGTGAAAATACCCTTTAAACATCACAAATTCAGTCAGCCATTTTGAATATTTTTGCTCCGAAAACCTTCGGCTAAATTTAAAGATTGACATCACGGTAGAAACGCCTCTCCACTCTGACCATGTTATCAGATCAGCCATGCTGGAAATACGCAAAAATTGGAAAGAGATGTGGTGTTTATCATTCACAATCCTTATGTAAGTCAAGAACACATATGCTTGGCTTTTTTTATGCATTCAAACTAAATAGCTAACAATTGAGTCAACAGATGGAGAGTCCTCTCATTATACTCTCTAAAACATTCATAAAAGCGCTAACAAGACTCCATTTACATGTCGTGACCTGCAAGTTAACCAAATATGAGTGCTATTGTTATTATAAGCGCCAACGCATACGGACTATTTTAAGGGCACATTGATAGCAGTGAGCTAATGCTCTCTTAAGCTGCTGTTGTTGACACACTATAAAACAGCTGCTTCTGCTTCGTCTTAAACTTGCTAAAAGTTAGTTCTAGATTATAAATCATGCCTCTCTCACCTGGTATTAGATACATGTGGCCGTGGACCGACAGACTGGTCGACTTTGGCGAAATAGACCTCATAAGACACTTCCTGCAGAAATTTTTCTTTAACCCTTCGTGAGGATTGTGATTGATTCTTCATCCAAAGGAATTATGTAAGAGTCAGTTGACATCCCAGCGAAAGTGGAAATATTACAATAAGTGTTTGTTTTATTATGGTTTGTTATGATTACTTTGTATGTTACCTAGCTATGCTGCAGATGCTATTATGTCACAATGAAACTGCATCCAGCACTTGGCTTCTAAAATTTATTGGTCATCCTCTTTGTGTTCGGGCTCAAAAATATAAGGTGCTTGATAATCATTTTTCCAAAATTAATTGTTGTTGTCTCTCACAAAGTCTGTTTAATTACCATTGCTGTTGATGTCGAAGGGATCTCTGGTTCCCAGCGTGACGTCACCCCACCTCGTTATCTCTCAAAATGGCTCGGGAATCTCCGTGAGATTGATACTAATTTGATCACATCTATTTATCCGCAAACTTTGGAAGTCTTCTGGTGTCATAAATCAGATATATGTGATAATAGCTTCAATATAAAGGCAACTTGTTTTTCTACTCTACCGGTACTTTAAGTAAGAGGTGCCTGGCTCACATCCCGGACAAGCCCCCAAAAATGATCCCTGTAAACAGACTATGTGTGTGTTGAGTTCTGTAACGAATTGATGAGGCAGATTATAGCATCTGTTGTCTGACTCATGGCGATAGAAGAATACCTGCCTTTTCACTAACTCACAGACGCGGAATTTCCCCCTGGTGGTGAAATGGAGATACAACTCCCAATAGCAATGTTAATTAAATGACATTAAAGGCTCTTGCATACTAATAAACACATGATAATATAGACATTGTGTCTTGACTATACATACTTATTGATTTGTAAGTTTGAGGTGGCAGTAGAAGATCAAGAGAGAGAAGTCACAAAGAGATGGAGGTCTGCCTTATTATGGACACAAAGGAATCTCGGCGTCACCTGATCGTATTCCGAGCCGGCTTCCAGCAGACTCTGTTGAATGGCGAACTGCAGCAGGTCCTCTTCCTCCTCCCTCATGCTGTCTCTCTGTTTCCCTCCAAGCATGGTGTATCCAGGCGGGGGCTCAAACACACAGGGGGGGATCTCTCCCACTCGACATGACACTGCACACACGGGGAAGGCAAAAGGGCAAGAGATGGAAAGGTGTGTTATATGACACTGAAGGGGATTACACACCAGGAGAGGGAAAGGAAAAAAAAAAAAGAAATTCAGGCAGGAAGCTTTCTTTTCAAAATACCCGCATGACTCAGCGATTAGTTACCTAAATGATTATAAGTCAAAACAATCATACGAGCTTAGATCGAGCATCTCCAGAGAGGTTTTTAGGGGGATTGTACATGATAGCGCTACACCGCACAGCTGCTGGGTAAAACCATGGCTTTTGGGTTTGAGTACAAGAGCTGTAGAGGATAAGTCTGTACACGACAAAACAAAACACAAGTGTCAGCTTTAAGCTATCAGCGTTTTTGTCACCAAGTGTAATTCCATGCCTAAAGTCTATGATTATATGAAAATAGGTAGTTGGTTGTCAAACTCTTGATATCTTGCCACAAGAGGGCGCTGTCTTTCAAACATGTGGTATAGAAACTTACAGTATTAGTGTCAGAGTTCACCTACATCAGAGGTCGGCAACCCAAAATGTTGAAAGAGCCATATTGGACCAAAAATACAAAAACAAATCTGTCTGGAGCCGCAAAAAATTTAAAGCGATATTACATACAGATAGTGTGTCATGAGATATAAATTGAATTAAGAGGACTTAAAGGAAACTAAATGAGCTCAAATATACCTAAAAATGAGGCATAATGATGCAATATGTACATATAGCTGGCCTAAATAGCATGTTAGCATTGATTAGCTTGCAGTGACCAAATATGTCTGATTATCACTCCACACAAGTCAATAACATCAACAAAACTCACCTTTGTGTATTCATGCACAACGTTAAAAGTTTGGTGCACAAAATGAGGCAGAAAAAGACGTGGCATAAAGCACGTCTTAGAAAGTCGGAGAAAGTTATACATGTAAACAAACTACGGTGAGTTCAAGGACCGCCAAAATTAGTAGGACAAAACGGCGCTCGCCAAATACTCGAATCAGTGAAGCATGTTTAATACAAACAGTGTGCTTTATAACAATTAGGGAGGTTTGTGTCATGTTTGTCCTCCTACAGAAACCATATTAACACAAAATATATATGTTTTTCCTCTCATCTTTTTCCATTTTTCATACATTTTTGAAAAATCTCCAGAGAGCCACTAGGGCGGCGCTAAAGAGCTGCATGCGGCTCTAGAGCCGCGGGTTGCCGACCCCCGACCTACATGGTGCTTTCTGGAGTAAGACAGCTGAACTCAAGGCGAGATGACTTTTGACTTTGGTACCTCAACTTACGAATACCCCGACGTAAAAGTATTTTTCAGATTCAAGCTGTCTCTCTGCTTTTTGTTATGTTTTAAAATGTGAGCTTCCCCGCCGTCGGTTGAAGCAGCATTTGTCTACAGCTCACAGCCGGAGATCGACACAATCCTGCCCTCCAAATGTCAGAACTGAGAAAGTTAGTGTCAGAGAGACGAACCATTAAAAACGTCCAATATTTTAGTCGATGCCGGCACACATGTTGCAGCCAGCGTCCGCTGCAGGCAGCTACAAAAGTCCAAAAGACGGACATTTATCCATAAAAATATGGAGAGGCTGCAGAATCTTTGTTTGACATATTTTAGTTTGTTCGGCCTGCTGACTCAACAAACTGGATGATCAAGCATTCCCTTTGGTACACAGACATACATAACGCTTGTCGACCTCGCCGGTCTGTCACTTAAAGACGTCCGTGTGCAATAAACAACAATTTCCTACTTCCTTTTTACACGACGAAGAAGCAGCTACAAAAGTTTGCTCCTCAAGGTAATAGCTCTATATTATTACTACATTACTTTATAAAACTATTGTATTGTTTTTCAAACAATATGTCCTATGTAAAAGTTTGTTCTTCCTTTTAAATGGCATTTTACATGTTAAAATGGTTGTCTTTTTGAAAAAGCAAGTACATAAAGTAATTTAATTTAATTTAAAAGGGAGATATGAGGTGGGAGTGTTTTGAGTCACGAGATTGGTAATGGAATTAATTGAACTTGTACGTTAAGGTTGTACTGTGTGTGTCTGCTTGATTTTTATACAATGGCTTTATAACAAAATACATTTTACCCCTAAAAAGTGGGAAGGGAAAGCTACAGTTTACATTGTTATTAGCGAGATAACTAGTTGTTACGCTGTTCTTGTATGTTGTATGTTTAGGTGTTTACAAGTGTGATTAAGTGTAATTTGACTTTATTTTTAAAACAGGGACAGCGCATATTGATGAACACACAAGCATAAATATGCAAGATTTTAGCCAGTTATAAATTTCCATCTTTTGTCCTTGCAGCAATTATTGCCAGAAGGACGACAAGGCCATACACAACATTAAAATGATAATAATAGAAAGTACAGTAGGACTAAAAAAAATAACAATAAACCAAAATAATAATGACCAGCAATTAAATTACCATAGAAAATTGAGTGCTTAAGTGCTAATGTGCTTGAGTGTTAAAATATACAGATTACAATTACATATTGCCCATTACAAAGTGCTAATCCACAAGTTTGCAAAGTGCTGGTGTACATTTCCCATTGCCCTATTGCACTTGTGCAGGTATTATTACACACGTTTGCATACATAGTTGTGATTTTGTACGCACTATTTCACAACATTTGCATACATAATAAAGTGTATGTAAGCAGACAGGGTCACAAGACTGGTTTATTACCAGCAACAGCCCTCCCCAAAAAACAACCCAAAAATTAAATAAATTAAATACAGTTATCAATGACATCATTTACATGTAATAATACAACACATCCAGTGAATTTCAAGATTCATTATGAGTGCAGTTTTGATTTTCAAGTTACCACAGTTTAAGAAAGGTATATGAATTTGTAAGTCTCGTTCGTTACTTGGTATCATGTTCCATATGAAAAAACTGACTGACCAAAAGTATTTTTTCTTAATATGACCAAACAGTCACCTCTAGATCCTGATCTAGATGATCGATTTAAGTTTGTCTTTACACATTTTTTTCGTGAGGAACTGCAATTAGTTGGGAATTTTGCCTATCATTTACATCCAATGCATTTTTTTTTTGTTATGCAATCTAATTAGTAATATACGGGTAGTACGAGGTGGCTAATAATGCAGCTAATAGGAATAATATATTGCGCCCATAAATATCTCTAAAAAACATCCATAAACCACTAACAATACTCCATTTACATCCTATGAACGAAATAGTAACTAGGTATTAGCGATATTGATTTTATAAGCGCTAAGTTACGCCAACACAGACAAACTACTTTTAGCGGTGCCGTGATCGAGCTAATGCATAGACATACTGAGCCAGTGAGCCGCTGCATCGCCTTTGAGTTGGCAAAAGTGAATTCTATGTTACCAATAAGCCTCTTACCTGCATAGTAAAAAAGGTTGTGGCTAAAAACCCAGAAGTTGGGCAACTTTGACTTTCAACTTATATCCGGAAATGGTGAGAAAGACATGAAAAGACACTTTTTTTTTTGTTTAACCCTTCAAGGGGATTATGATTAATTGTTCATCTAAACGGGAAAATATGAACATCCCTTCAGTTGGCATCCCATTGTACAGTTAGTGATTATTTTATTATGTTCGTAGTTTGTATTTGTTGTTTAGCACTTAGCAATAGTACTACTTGCTGGATCTGCTTGTCACTTAGCTTCTAAAACTTGTAGCTCGTCCTTACATTTAGGCAATAAAGTATATGGTTCTGGATCATCATATGTCCCAAAGTAGTCTTTGTTGGCTGTAATGAAGTCTGCCATGATCAGTAGTGTTGTTGTTGTTGTTGAAGGAAATAGCAAGCGTGTGTAAAATGAATATGTTAATGCTTAAAAAGACCAAAATACGTAAATATTACATGATATTAAGAATGTGCCTGTCACTATATTACATCCTGTATAAACTTAAAGCATGTATATAAAACATTGATGGAGGTTTTTTAGAGCAAATCTAGGCAGAATAGGGCACATCACATAACCTCTATTGTTAGAAAAACAGTTTTTGTCTCACATAGGAATTGTGAATGATAGGCAAAATCCCCCCCAAAAAGTGCAGTTCCCCTTTAAATATGTTTAAATTTATGCTCAACAGGGGTGTTCTGATCAGGGTTTTACTGCCGATTGCGATTCCAATCACCCATGAGATCTCCAGATACTCGAGATATGACGAACTGTCGTGACCCGACCCTAGGAACCTCGTTAATTGAGTACTTCTCCGGAAAACAAGTTACATTTATTTTCATAGTTTGGCTGTTTGTGCTATTTATAATTAGATGAGACTTTTATACAATTTTAACATTCCAAATGTATATTCACACATCTACAATGGGCTGGACTAAATATGTCGTCAGTTATGTATTTGTCAACTTTTAAATTTAGTTCTGCCTTCTTGCCTTATTTAAAATATATTTTCAATTAAATCCCACTATGACAACCAACCCCCTTTTGTGTGACAGTGACAACCATCACTGATGAGTCGAGTTGTAAATTATAACTCTTTTCAAAAGTGGTCATGAGGAAGCTACAATGTGGGGGCAAAGGGTGGCTCTGGAACCGCTGATTGCCAATCCCCCCCCATAAATGATAAATGGGTTATACTTGTATAGCGCTTTTCTACCTTCAAGGTACTCAAAGCGCTTTGACACTATTTCCACATTCACCCATTCACACATCTATTCCCACACACATTCACACACTGATGGCGGGAGCTGCCATGCAAGGCGCTAACCAGCACCCATCAGGAGCAAGGGTGAAGTGTCTTGCCCAAGGACACAACGGACGTGACTAGGATGGTAGAAGGTGGGGATTGAACCCCAGTAACCAGCAACCCTCCGATTGCTGGCATGGCCACTCTACCAACTTCGCCAAGCATCACTTACTTCCTTGTAGTGTTGTCCCGATACCAATATTTTGGTACCAGTACTAAAATTATTTCGATACTTTTCGATACTTTTCTAAATAAAGGGGACCACAAAAAATTGCATTATTGTCTTTATTTTAACAACATATCTTAGGGTACATTAAACATATATTTCTTATTGCAAGTTTGTCCTTAAATAAAATAGTGAACATACTAGACAACTTGTCTTTTAGTAGTAAGTAAACAAACAAAGGCTCCTAATTAGTCTGCTGACGTATGCAGTATCACATTGTGTCATTTTCCATTGTATTATTTTGTCAAAATTATTAAGGACAAGTGGTAGAAAATGAATTATTCATCTACTTGTTCATTTACTGTTAATATCTGCTTACTTTCTCTTTTAACATGTTCTATCTACACTTCTGTTAAAATGTAATAATCAGTTATTATTCTGTTGTTTGATACTTTACATTAGTTTTGGATGATACCACAAATTTGGGTATCGATCCGATACCAAGTCATTACGGGATATCATACATTGGTCATATTCATATTGAACGTTCCTTTTTAGAGGCGGTATATTACCGAATATGATTGATTAGTATCGCGGTATTATACTAATACCGGTATACCATACAACCCTACTTCCTTGCTATTGGACCCCGACTTAAACAAGTTGAAAAACTTATTCGGGTGTTACCATTTAGTGGTCAATTGTACGGAATATGTACTTCACTGTGCAACCTACTAATAAAAGTCTCAATCAATCAATCAATCAATCAATCAAATTAGTTATTTTGTGAACCCCCAATAAGAGATGATTGCAGCAACCTGGTACAATAATCAACTAGTGATTTCATAACAAGGTGCTTCACCGACATACTTGCCAACCTTGAGACCTCCAAATTCGGGAGATTTTGGGGGGTGGGGGGGTGGGCCGGGGGTGGGGTTAAGGGGGGAGGAGTATATTTATAGCTAGAATTCACTGAAATTCAAGTATTTCTTATAAAATAAAATAAATACTTGACTTTCAGTGAATTCTAGCTATATATATATGCTCCGGGGTGGACCGCTAGCCTGTTCATCGGATGGGGACATCTCTACGCTGCTGACCCGTCTCCGCTCGGGATGGTTCCTGCTGGCCCCACCATGGACTGGACTTTCGCTGATGTGTTGGACTTTCACAATATTATGTCAGACCCACTCGACATCCATTGCTTTCGGTCTCCCCTAGAGGGGGGGGGGGGGGGGTTACCCACATATGCGGTCCTCTCCAAGGTTTCTCATAGTCATTCACATTGACGTCCCACTGGGGTGAGTTTTCCTTGCCCGTATGTGGGCTCTGTACCGAGGATGTCGTTGTGGCTTGTACAGCCCTTTGAGACACTTGTGATTTAGGGCTATATAAATAAACATTGATTGATTGATTGATATATATATATATATATATATATATATATATATATATATATATATACATATATATATATATATATATATATATATATATATATATATATATATATATATATATATATATATATATATATATATATATATATATATATATATATATATATATATATATATATGTATTTTACTATATATACAGATAAATAAAATAAATACTTGAATTTCAGTGTTCATTTATTTACACATATACACACACACATAACACTCCTCTCTACTCATTGTTGTATTTGAAAGTGCAATGCTTTTCAGCTAGTAGCACAGCCTTTGAAGGAGCGTAGGTATGGGCAGTGTAATATTCTGGGTTGGAGTCAATAACCAGGCGAGGTGATGAAGTTACGTCTCTTTACTTCATACTTCAGAACTGACTCCCACACTTGCCCATGACAACTTTGTGCTTTGTTTTAAAGATGTGATATTTGTATTTACACTATATAAAAAAAATGAAAATGAATTTTACCTTTGCATTATACTATTGGCTAAGTTTTATATTCATAAATGTAAGTTTCTCAATACCCGACCTGTTTTTTGTGCCTTTAAAAAAGATTTAGAACTCTACATTAAAACACTCTCTACCTCTAACAACCAAAAAGCTGTGAAAACGATGATGCTGTGTTCCAAATTTGGATTATTTACGGAACTTGTGTGAGCCTATGGCTTTACATTTTGTTACATATATATATATATATATATATATATATATATATATATATATATATATATATATATATATATATATATATATATATATATATATATATATATATATATATATATATATATATATATATATATTGCATTCTTCTTTAGTTGCTTTATTGGGTTTACAAACCCCCTTGTGCTGTTTTGTACTGTTTTTGTACTGTTTCTGTACTTTTTTAGATTTTATTTCTTTTTCTGATTGTATGTAAATGTTGAATGTTACAAATACAGGTTTTGGGGAAAAAAACACTCCCACACTTGACGTCAGGGCGCGCAATACAACGTAAACCGTTGGCCAACCAAAAAATAACCACAGAACACTTGACGGTATAGTGTTCTGTGGTTACTTTTTGGTTGGCCAAGCGGACGTGACGACAGGCTGTCCTCACTCAGGTCCGCACGGACCTGAAGGGGGCGTGCCTTAAGTCCGGCTGGAAATCGGGAGAAATTCGGGAGAATGGTGGTCCCGGGAGATTTTCGGGAGAGGCACTGAAATTCGGGAGTCTCCCGGAAAATTCGGGAGGGTTGGCAAGTATGTTCACCGATGCACCAATGCTTTTTGTCAATGATGTCGCCTGTGACCAAGTCCAATATTTGACCCGTTCTGCTGCATATGTTGTTCTGTGACTGAGTGAATCCTTTGTGAATTGGCGATGTTAGTACGCCTCATTAAAACATGTAGTATTGATCGTTTTGCTTCACTCAGCATTTGCCCACTATAGATTTTGACACACTGTAATGAAGACGGTGTGTGCGTCCTTACTGGTGGAGCTGGAGCTGGAGACACTGGAAGAGTCGCTGCCAGGAGAGGGGGTGTCTGTCCTCAGGGTGTACCTCTGTCCGTCCCCTTCCACGCTCGCCCCCTCCTCGCAGCCGTTCAGATTGCTAAAGGTTATTCTGGCGTTCAGAATGTGGTAGAGAGGGATCTCTGCGGGAGGTAAAAATGACATTTGACGCTCACCCTGTTCCCTTAACTTCCTTCCATCTACACAGTATATCTGTTAATCAACCTTTCTGTCTTCATTCTACCAGTCGCTGTTTTGACCTGGCTTCTCGAGCACTCACCGATCTTGACAGGGAAACCGGGCGGCAAGCGAAGCGTGATGAAGTCGCGCAGCTTGGCAAAAAGAGCGTTGGAGATCGCCATGAGATCGATGATGGGCGCCACTTGCTCTGCCAGCGACAGTGGATGAGACTCGCACAGCCAAAGCTTTGCTTTGAATCTGGAGGAAAAATATGCAGATTAATAATTAACTTGGCTAATACAAGACACGTTCAGACATCGGATAGATAGAACGTGGCGGTCGACAAGTCTCATGAGTCATTCGGTCGATTGATCGCGACGTTGAAAATGATCTATTAATATAAAAACCTTGCAACACATCGACTTCCGTGTCATCTCAGCTTTAATGAGACAGTGATCAATTGTCAGCGGAATACTAAATATGACAAAGAGGCCAATGCAGAGACGTGCAGGAGGACCCGACTGGCTGAGTTACGTTATAGTAGCAATTTTGAGCCATCCAGGAAATGGACATGAACATGGTGACAGCAAGCACAGGGTCATTACACAGAAAAGTAGTCTTCTGTAACTCATAGTACAAACAGAATAACGAGACATGTAATCCAACACGGAAACCCACAACACAAACGACTACCAATGAATGTATGCAGAAAACAAACGATTACCATATTTTCCGGACTATAAAGCGCACTTAAAATATTTTTTTCCCCTCAAAACTCGACAGTGCGCCTTGTAACCCGGTGCGCCTAATGTACGGAATAATTCCGAATGTGCTTACCGACCTCGAAGCAATTTTATTTGGTACATGGTGTAATGATAAGTGTGACCAGTAGAAGGCAGTCAAACATAATAGATACGTGTAGACTGCACTATGATGGCAATATGACTCAAGTAAACAACACCAACATTGTATATGTTCCATTGAAAATATGGAACATTACACATGTCGCTCAAAAATCTATCAAAATGTTTTGATATGACTTTGGTAAGCTATTGTCGGCGCATTAAACATAGGAGTATTATTATGGCGTGTGTATAAGGTAGGACATATTATCTTGCGTTCTGTTTCGCAATATTATGCAAAACCAACTTTTCTTCCCTTCTGGTACCTGCTGATCTGTATTTGGGATCTGCATAAATCCTGAAAAATTGCGCGCGTCCGCCTTTGTAGTCCATGACGACACCATAGTCGATAAGCTTCTTCTTTTTCTCTATCTTCTTGTTATGGGACATTCATCCTCCGCTGTTGCCATTTCTAATATAAAGTAGTTTAAAGTTCTTACTTATATCTGCCATGAAAGCGCTAAAACATACCAGTATAGTGAGTTTATATTATTCACCCAATTATTAGATAGTTCCGGTTGGACATTTTTTCATGGACACATTTCCGGCCTTGTTGTTGTTTACGGATGAGGAGATGCTGCTCCGTTGTTGATTTAAATAAAGTCTGAATGTCATTAAAACAGTTAGCTCCATCTTTTGACACTTCTTCCACTCCTGTCCTTGCACGCTACACCGCTACAACAAAGATGACGGGGAGAAGACGCTGTCAAAGGTGAGCCATGTAAATAAGACCGCCCACAAAACAGCGCAACCGGAAGCGACTGTCAGAAAGCGGCTTGAAGATGATCTGTAAAACATAATCTATGCAAAATTTTGACCAAAGAACCACCATTACATGTTATGTAGACCACAAGGAAGTGTTTTACATTTAGAAAAAAATATATATATATATGATTCCTTTAATGCGCCCTATAATCCGGTGCGCCATATATATGACAAACGATCGAAAATAGACCATTTATCGGCAGAGTGCCTTATAATCCGATGTGCCCTATGGTCCGGAAAATACGGTAAGCATTAACAACAAACCCAACATTTGCAAAGATACAAAATGCCCTCAAGGCATGCTGGGTTGTCCACAAGCAACTCCCTACCTCCAAGTCCTCCAGTCATTCATTTTCTACCACTTACGCTGTTTAAGAATCACGGGTAGAGATGTCGCGATCCCGATCATGGGATCAGATCAGGTGCCGATGTTTGCCTTTTCCAACTGATCAAGACAATGAGCTGTCAAGCCCAGACGATCTTTACCGCAGCTGTGTCCCAGTTTCATGCGAAGGATTCCTTCAAAAGTGATGCACGATCAGGAAGACACAATTACATTTCCATATTCCTTGTTGCACACATGCAACAGTTGCATGAATTCAAGGAGGCTCAAGTTTGAGAGCAAGTTGATTATAAGGCGCACTGTCGATGAGCGGGTCTAGTTAGGTCTATTTTCGTACAATAGGCGCACCGGATTCTAGGGCGCATTAAAGGTGTTATTTTTTTTTTTTTTTTTTCCAAATGGAAAGCACTTTCTTGTGGTCTACATAACATGTAATGGTGGTTCTTTGGTCAAAATGTTGCATGGATTATGTTTTACAGATCATCTTCAAGTCGCTTTCTGACAGTCGCTTCAGGATGCGCCGTTTTGTGGGCGGTCTTATTTACGTGGCTCACCTTCGACAGCGTCTTCTCCCCGTCATCTTTGTTGTAGCGGTGTAGCGTGCAAGGACGGGAGTGGAAGAAGTGTCAAAAGATGGAGCTAACTGTTTTAATGACATTCAGACTTTACTTATATCAATAATAGAGCAGCATCTCCTCATCCTTGGCTCACAAGTGCAATAACAACGCCCGAAATGTGTCTCGTGAAAAACCGTCCGACCGGAACTCTCTAATAACTAAAGTTCCTTGGCTGAATAATGTAAACTCACTACACCGGTATGTTTTAGCACTTTCATGGTGAGTTTACTGACAGATATAAGTAAGAACTTTACACTACTTTGTATTAAAAATGGCAACAGCGGAGATGAATGTCCCATAACAAGAAGATAGAGAAAAACAAAAAGCTCATCGACTACGGTGTCGACACGGACTTCAAAGGCGGATGCGCGCAAATTTTCAGGACCTGTGCAGATCCCAAATACAGATCATCAGGTACCAGAAGGTAAGAAAAGCTGCTTTTACATAATAATGTGAAACAAAACGCCAGATAATATGTCCTACCTTATACACGCACCACAATAATACTCGTATGTTGAATCACAGTACAATCCACCAAGCGGTGCTGCTTCATAGCTTACCAAAGTCGTACTAAAACATGTTGATAGATTTTTGAGCGCCGTGTGTAATGTTCTATATTTTCAATGGAACATATACAATTTTGGTGTTGTTTACTTGAGTCATATTGCAGTCTACACGTATCTCTTATGAGTGACTGCCATCTACTGGTCACACTTATCATTTCACCATGTACCAAATAAAATAGCTTTGAGGTCGGTAAGCACAGCCAAAATGATTCCGTACATTAGGCGCACCAGGTTATAAGGCGCACTGTCGAGTTTTGAGAAAATGAAAGGAATTTAAGTGCGCCTTATAGTCCGAAAAATAAGGTAATTGTCCAGCCTTACAACAACCCCCACCCTAACATATTATATGTGGTACAGAAAATGGAGGGTTGAATTCACTACAACCTCCTAACTACATGTTTGGATAGGCACAAAATATGCTGAACTAGCATGATACTCTTAGATATCTGCATTGATACCTATTATCAATGCAGAGACGCGTGATAAACACTAGAGAAAGCCCCACTGTCATTGTGTTGACTTGGCAGCCACTCGGCAGTGATCTTATGCATGGCTGCCTCTGTCTCTGCCTGCCTGTCTGCGTGTAGGTCTGCTGCCTCACCTCTGGGTCTTAGTGGTGAGTTGGCACGGGTGGCCAATGTCCCTCTGACTCGGTGATGAGCTGGGGTTGAAGTATTCCTCAGCTGTCAGTGCTGATGGGTTGGTCATTGCAGGACTGGACATTTGGGTGACATGGGCCTGGAGAGCAATGGCACACACTGTTAAATACATTTAAGAGATACCAAAACAAAACAAAAGTTTTTGGATTAATAACCAAATATAATTGAACAAACTTTACAGTGACTTTTCATCACTGTTCATGTGTCATTGTATCATTTTAAGATTCAACTGTGCACAATCACTCACCCCATTGTTCGGGCCCATGTGTTGTTCTGCGATCCCTAGGAAGTTCTGCAATGGAGTCTTCCCACCTGCTCACACACACACACACAGAAGCTAAAGTAACATAAAATAAACCCCTTAAAAACAAACACAATGGTCACAATACCAAGAAAACCTCTGTAAGGCAGGCTACGGAGAACCTGAAAAATTGATTTCCTCTCCCTGTTCTCTTTATAACATGTCTGTCAGGCATCTTCAAGGAGTGAATATTTCTAACCCTCGGGGGACAAAGGCTGACTTTTTTGTCCTTTCAGTATATTTTTGGCCATATTTTTTGTTGTTATATGCTACACGATATTTCCTAAGAGAGTTTGTTTTTCATGTTTGGGACGGTATAGCGGTATAGCTCGGTTGGTAGAGTGGCCGTGCCAGCAACTTGAGGGTTCCAGGTTCGATCCCCGCTTCTGCCAACCTAGTCACTGCTGTTGTGTCCTTGGGCAAGACACTTTACCCACCTGCTCCCAGTGCCATCCACACTGGTTTAAAAATGTAACTTAGATATTGGGTGTCACAATGTAAAGCGCTTTGAGTCACTAAAGAAAAGCGCTATATAAATATTTTTTTTAAAATATATAAAATAAAATGTTTGGTTAAAAAAATTCAATGTCCAATTCTTTCACAAGTGTATGATACACTGGCAGTGATTTGGCAATATCCCATAGACAAAAAGAACCTACAAGTGACGGACATAAAAAACATTTTGGATTCTTTTTTGTTTTTTTACTTTTTTTGCTCAAATCTCTCAATTACTTTAGCCCCTAATTAAAATACCAAACTTTTTTTTTTTTTTCATTTTAAGTCTAAAAAATGCATTTTGTTCAAAAATGGCACAGTTTTCAATTAGTGTAAATTTGCAGAAGATTAGTTATTTTAGGAATTTAAACCTATGATATTATCTGATCAAAAGGAATTCAAGAGGGTAAACATTTTTTTTTAAAACATTACCATAGGAATGAGCGATATGGTGTAAAATCTATATTGTAATATATAATCCAGTATCCTGCAATAACGGTATGCATCACAATATATTATTTGGAATGTAAATGATAATAGAACCATTTCAAAACAGGTTATGAAGGCTCCTAATGAAGCTGCTGACGTGTGTGGTAACAGATTACGTAATTTACGGTTTTATCAAAACTATGATAAATCTATTTGTTAATTTACTGTTAATATCTGGTTACTTTCGGTTGGAACATTCTGTCTACACTTCTGTTAAAATGTAATAAGCACTTATTCTACTGTTGTTTGGATGCTTAGCATTAGTTTTGGGCAATAACACACGTTTGGATTTCAAACATTTCCAAGATTATTGAATGATTACATTTTCGATCACAGTTATAATCGGACATAAACACAAGATGTAACAATATAAATTACATTCTAAAAATGTTTTCCTACTATTGGCTCTAATTTCAATTGTTGAGCCTTTAAAACATATTTTCTGCGTTTGTAAACAATAACAAAAACAGCCTTTTGATAATGGAATAAAAATCGATCTAACCAGTGTTGTATTGACCTGATACTACACCACTTGGTATCTTTACTATCGATATTTTTTTTAATCAATCCACACACTTTTGTTTATATTTAAGAGTTTTCACTTGCGATTAGCATATCTTCCAACAGTGTGCTGTGTAGCATGTTTAGCTTTTCCTCGTCCCTCAGGGATGATACATGCAAGAAACATAGTTCATTTGCCACCAGTAAGGTAAGGATTGCTGATTTTGAAGTGCCTTTGCATTGTTGAGGGACGTTAGCCGCTAACAAGAATGCTACAGTGCATTCATTTTCTTGTCGCTGTCATGTGTCATCAACATGCATTATCCCGATATAATGATTGTATTAAAAGTTATATTGTTGGCCAAATTGATATCATTCATATCGTATACTGTCTAAATCGCGCCAGCCTTTTTAGTGTAGGTAAGGTTGCATTTTTGCCTCATTCCTGTGAGAATCCTGCGTGTGACTGAAGCATTAAGGACCGGGACTATTCAGGGATTTCTGCAGTGTGCTCAAACAACCACTAGGTGGCATCTGTGAGCAGATAATACTGTATAATCTCTTTCTCTTTCTAACTTCTCAGGATTTATCAGGTCAGTAGTGCATTCTTCACACATTCTACACTCACGCTTAAAGTGATGGATGAGGCAAAAATACAACCTTACCTACTGGACATGTTTGATAAGTTTGTTTAGGACTGACAATTGAGCAAAAAAATAAAAAAAGAATCAAAAATGTTTTTATGCCCTTCAAAAACTTAAGGACTTTTATGATCAATTTAGCTTTGATGTTTAATTCATCCATCCATCCATTTTCTACCGCTTATCCCTTTTGGGGTCACGGGGGGTACTGGAGCCTATCTCAGCTGCAATTGGGCAGAAGGCGGGGTACACCCTGGACAAGTCGCCACCTCATTGCAGGGCCAACACAGATAGACAGACAACAGTGGCAGGAAGCCGGAGTACCCGGAAGGAATCCACGCAGTCACGGGGAGAACATGCAAACCCCACACAGAAAGATCCCCAGCGCAGGATCGATTCATTTTAGTTTTATTATCCAGTGTTCTTTTCTATATACAAATTGTCACTTAAAATTACGGCTTACTGCGTTAACCTGTACTATTTTCGTAAATTCAAAACAATAATAGCTTTCTTTCCGCTAACGCCCATAATGAAATTATGTATATTTGTTTGTGCTATGGCGCCATCTTTTGGACAGGTTCGCTTACCTCAGGTATTGTGGGTTGAAAATGTACTTCCTGTTTTGATGCCATAAACCGAAACTGAGCATCCATAGCTCACGGTTGTAAATTTCACAGTTTAACTACATACTTTATAGACCGTCCCATGTGTGACGTCTGTAAGAGTGTTTTCATGCATATTTGTACATGCTATCATAATGTAATGAAGCTAGCGTCGTTAGCATGAGCTAATATGCGTTTACGTGTGTGTGTTAGTATTATTAACTTACAATGGCATTTTTTTTTGTACCGTTTCAGTTCTACAAATTTCTCAATAAATTCGCCAAAATGTCACCGGTGAGTTATGGAGTCTGTTTAGCTGATTGGAGAGCTAGCTTCCGCAGCCGGTGGGTCCATGACGATGACTTCTATTGTGTTTGATCAGCCGTTTTACTGCTGTGTTACAGACACTGTTTGGAAACAATTTAGGTATGTAAATAAACATTTACAAAATGTTTCTGTGTAAATAACTCTTTTCACTAGAGATGTCCGATAATGGATTTTTTGCCGATATCCGATATTCCGATATTGTCCAACTCTTAATTACTGATTCCGATATCAACCGATACCGATATATACAGTCGTGGAATTAACACATTATTATGCCTAATTTTGTTGTGATGCCCCGCTGGATGCATTAAAAAATGTAACTTTACCATGAATTGATTAACGTGGACCCCGACTTAAACAAGTTGAAAAACTTATTCGGCAGTTACCATTTAGTGGTCAATTGTACGGAATATGTACTGTACTGTGCAATCTACTAATACAAGTTTCAATCAATCAATCAAAAACAAGGTTTTCCAAAATAAGAGAACAACTTCAACTCCAGTTATGGAAAAAAGTGCCAACATGGCACTGCCATATTTATTATTGAAGTCACAAAGTGCATTTTTTTTTTTTAACATGCCTCAAAACAGCTTGAAATTTGGGACATGCTCTCCCTGAGATAATCCTGATACCGGGGTGGGCGGGGTTGGGGGGGCGGGGTTTGGTGGTAGCTGGGGTGTATATTGTAGCGTCCCGGAAGAGTTAGTGCTGCAAGGGGTTCTGGGTATTTATTCTGTTGTGTTTATGTTGTGTTACGGTGCGGATGTTCTCCCGAAATGTGTTTGTCATTCTTATTTGGTGTGGGTTCACAGTGTGGCGCATGTTTGTAACAGTATTAAAGTTGTTTATACCTCCACCCTCAGTGTGACCTGTATGGCTGTTGATCAAGTATGCGTTGCATTCACTTTTGTGCGTGTGTGTAAAAGCCGCATATATTATGTGGCTTGGCCGGCACGCTGTTTGTATGAAGGAAAAGCGGACGTGACGACAGGTTGTAGAGGACACTAAAGGCACGCCCCCAACATTGTTGTCCGGGTGGAAATCGGGAGAAATTCGGGGGAACGGTTGCCTCAGGAGGGGCACTGAAATTTGGGAGTCTCCCGGGAAAATCGGGAGGGTTGGCAAGTATGCCCTACGTCCGTGTTTTACCGGATATGTACCGCTCCGTACAGCGGCGTAATAAAAATTCATGAATTTTAATTTTTTAAACCGATACCGATTATTTCCGATCTTACATTTTAAAGCATTTATCGGCCGACAATATCGGACATCTCTACTTTTCACAACGTATATATCTGGGGATTATAGTCCAGTGCGGCTAATGTACGGGGGAAAAATGTCTTCTAAAATTGTGTGGATGCGGCTTATATCCCGGTGCGTTCTAGAGCCCGGAAAATACTGTATTACCGCATTAATTATGTATTTAATCGCACAATTTAGTTTGATCGCTCATGCTCCTTCACATGTTAAAATCCCTTTTATAAATGTGTGAGACATATTTTGGGCTTAAACAGGATTGTGCTTCTACACATTTAGCTTGTTAGCTTCCTTCGTCGAAAGTCAACAATAGCAATTGAAGAGAAACAGTGTTGGGTCTTGAGCTGAATGTATTCTAATAATAATAGAAGTCACTTTAATTGAAAACGTTGAACCGAAACCAAAGAAGAACATGAGTAACGGGAGGATTTGGAGGGGGAGGAGCGATATATACCTGTTTTGTGGGGGTCAATTACTAGCAGTTTTTCGCCATTCGCGGGTGGTCTAGGAACACTGTATTCAATTACCTTTAATCTTGTTCTTGTTCTGGTCTGACAAATGGTCCGTTCGGGTCCTAGTGATAAGCTCCACATTGGAAGCAGCATAGACCTAAAAAAATGAAAGGAAGGCTTAGCATCATTGTGATGACAAAGTAACGTACCAAATGATGGGACTCGGGGCAATAAATAGCAGCTCATTTTTATCACTATCATAAAAAGATTGGAAAAAAAAAAATTCACCCTGCAATAATATACAGTATAGCAACACAATCCATCACACTGTAATGTTCTCTCACAGCCCTATCAAGCTACTCTACACAAGAGGAAAGAAGTGAAAATAGTTACCAGGATGCCAAACGGTTGAGAACAGAGCAGGTCAACTGAGCTTGTCTGTTTATGTTATCTTAAATCTGGATCAGTGATGGAGAAAACAGCATTGTCGCTGTTCCTGTCGGAATTGCTTTTAAACCACTCAAGATAAATGATCCTCCATGTCTGACAATCCATCCCTTGTGACGCTTCAGAAAACAATCTACACTGTCTGGGATAGTTTGCGGTTCCGACTTTAGGGGCAACACTGACAAGTTGTGACAAGCATGTAATTATTTTTAAATAGCTAAGTTTAAAATCACTTTTTTTAATCTGCTTGAACAAGACACTTGCGTTGAAGTGTCATGTCAGGAAATACTCCATCACGTTTTGATAATAGTGTTTTATCTGGACAGTGTGAAAAATCTGACATCTGTCAGCGAGCTCTACCTTGGCTTCGTATCCGTTCACAGTCTCAGTCTTCTCACTCCTCCAGCCCAGGATACCCGTCTTATTCCTGCAAAGAGGATTCCACAGTACATTGATTCGATTAATTCACACACACAAAAAAATGTTAAGTTAAAAAAAAGGACAAACCCCTTATTGGAGTTATTTTAACTCAACATTTCGGGTGAATTTTTTTCAACCCAAATTTTGCGTTGAATTATTTTACTAAAAATTCGAGTTAAGATAACTTAATGTTGGGTTTATTCCCAACCAAACAATTAGGATGAATTATTTAACCCAAAAGTTGAGTTATGCTAACTCAATGTTGGTTGATTCATAACCCAACTATTGGGTTGAATTTAATTTCACACAAAAGCTTAATTATGCTCACTACAATGATGGGTTATTCAAGACCCAACTATTGGGTTGCGCAATTTAGCGCTCCTTGACCCAATAGTTAGTTAAAGGCCTACTGAAATGACATTTTTTTATTTAAACGGGGATAGCAGATCCATTCTATGTGTCACACTTGATAATTTCGCAATATTGCCATATTTTTGCTGAAAGGATTTAGTAGAGAACATTGACGATAAAGTTCGCAACTTTTGGTCGCTGATAAAAAAAGCCTTGCCTGCACCGGAAGTAGCGTGACGTCACAGGTTGAAAGGCTTCTCACATTTCCCCATTGTTTACACCAGCAGCGAGAGCGATTCGGACCGAGAAAGCGACGATTACCCCATTAATTTGAGCCAGGATGAAAGATTTGTGGATGAGGAACGTGAGAGTGAAGGACTAGAGTGCAGTGCAGGACGCATCTTTTTTCACTCTGACCGTAACTTAGGTACAAGCTGGCTCATTGGATTCCACACTCTCTCCTTTTTCTATTGTGGATCACGGATTTGTATTTTAAACCACCTCGGATGCTATATCCTCTTGAAAATGAGAGTCAAGAAAGCGAAATGGACATTCACAGTGACTTTTATCTCCACGACAATACATCGGCGAAGCACTTTAGCTACGGAGCTAACGTGATAGAATCGGGCTTAACTGCAGATAGAAACAAAAGAAATAAACCCCTGACTGGAAGGATAGACAGAAAATCAACAATACTATTAAACCATGGACCTGTAACTACACAGTTAATGCTTTCCAGCCTGGCGAAGGTTAACAATGCTGTTGCTAACGACGCCATTGAAGCTAACTTAGCAACGGGACCTCACAGAGCTATGCTAAAAACATTAGCTATCCACCTACGCCAGCCAGCCCTCATCTG
>NC_084743.1:56464458-56536958 GCF_033978785.1 Entelurus aequoreus | reverse complement strand
CTCTTCCCTGGGCACCTGACAGTTTTGGCCGTTTTGACATCTTGTGTTGATTTTTTGATGCGGTGACGTCCATAAACAGTCATGATACGGGAAGGGAGGGGGCGCACCGTGCGGGGGGAGGGAGGGCGTAATGTTGTAACAAATAATATTTCTATTAAATAGGCTTTACTTTGCATTTTAATTAACGTGGGATTATTTTTTGTATTTAGAAATAATAGTACCAACTTTTTTTTCTTTTTTTTTTCTCCAACATTTGTGGCACTGGCGTGGCGCCCTCTGATGGACGGCGCCCTTAGCGTTTGCCTATACGGCCTATGCCACGGGCCGGCCCTGCAACTAGAGGTACTATTGTACTATATTACACAAACATGTGACGGCTGTTGTAAAAGCTCTGACCTTGTCCCCTGAAAATGAAGCTTCGGTTTCCTCTCTGCCAGGTCATCTGCTCAAATCCGGTCAGGGTAGTGTCAACGCGGAGACACTGGCCACTCTTCCAAACCCTATAGGTGTCGCTCGGGCAGATACGGGACACGAGGGGCACTAAGGACAAATACATATTGCAGTCCAATTTTAAATGTCTACAACACTGGATGCAAGTCACTTTTATACAGTGGATGGTTGGATGTTTGAATGGATGGACAGACGGATGGATGAGCAGATGGATGGACGGATTGAGAGAAGAATAGACAGATAGACACATTAATGGATGGATGATGGATTGACAGATGATGGGAGGATGGATGGATGGACAGACGGATGGAAAGATGGATGACTGGAACAATGGATTGACAAACAGATGTAAGGATGTACATATGGATGGATGAATGAACTGATGGAAGATTGGACATATGGGTGGATGGACAGATGTTAGATGGATTGATGAGCGATAGATGGATGGAAGGAACGACGGATGGACTGACAGATGGTGGATGGATAAATGGGGGACAGGTAAATGAATGATGGATGGACAGATGAATGATAGAAGGATGGACAGACGGATGGGTGGGTAGATACATGGATGGATGGACGGATGAATGGATGAAAGGATTGATAGACAGAGATGTGGGAGGACAAATGGACTAATAGATGCAAGGATGGATGAATGGACAGATAGATGGAAAGATGGACAGATGGACGAAGGGACGGAAAGATGGACAGACAGACGGATGGATGGACAGAAGGACTGGCGGAAGGATGGATATATCGGGGTATGGATGAACAGATGGATGGATGGACGGATGGATGGAAGGATAGACGGATGGAAGGATAGACGGATGGATGGATGGATGGATGGATAGATGGTTAGATGGATGGACAGATTGAGGAAAGGATAGATGGATAGACACATTAATGGATGGATGATGGATTGACAGATGATAGGAGGATGGATGGATGGACAGATGGATGGCTGGAAAGATGGGTAAATGGATTGACGGAGAGATGTAAGGATGTACGTATGGATGGATGGATGGATGGATGGACGGATTGAGAGAAGAATAGACAGATAGACACATTAATGGATGGATGAAGGATTGTCAGATGATAGAATAATGGATGGATGGATGGACAGATGGATGGCTGGAAAGATGGATGAATGGATTGACGGATATATGTAAGGATGTACATATGGATGGATGGATGAAGGAACTGAGGGAAGATTGGACAGATGTTAGATGGATTGATGAACGAATAGATGGATGAATGATAGATGGATGGAAGGAAGGAGGGATAAACTGACAGATGGAAGATAAAAGGATTGATGGACGGGTAAATAAATTATGGAAGGATGGACAGACGGATGGGTGGGCGGATGGATAGATGGATGATGATGGATGGATGGATGGATGAAAGGATGGACAGACGTACAGGTGGGAGGACAGATGGACTAATAGATGCAAGGAAGGATAGATGGACGGATGGATGAAAAGATGGACAGCGGATGGACTGGCAGAAGGATGGATATATATATATATATATATATATATATATATATATATATATATATATATATATATATATATATATATATATATATATATATATATATATATATATATATATATATATATATGCTGTGCCAGCAATCGGAGGGTTGCTGGTTACTGGGGTTCAATCCCCACCTTCTACCATCCTAGTCACGTCCGTTGTGTCCTTGGGCAAGACACTTCACCCTTGCTCCTGATGGGTGCTGGTAGCGCCTTGCATGGCAGCTCCCTCCATCAGTGTGTGAATGTGTGTGTGAATGGGTGAATGTGGAAATACTGTCAAAGCGCTTTGAGTACCTTGAAGGTAGAAAAGCGCTATACAAGTATAGCCCATTTATCATATATATATGGGGGTATGGATGAATGGACGGACAGTTGACTGGATGGAAGGATAGATGGTGAATGGAATGATGGATGGAATGATGCGTGAATTGATGGACAGACAGACGGACAGGTGGGAAGATGGACAGACAGATGGATGGATGATGGATGCAAGTATGGATGGATAGATTAATGAATTATGGCTGGAAGGACAGACAGATGAATGGATGGAAAGAAGGGCGGATGGATGGATAATGGATGGATGGACAGACACATGGGTGAATGGATGGATCCATTGATGATGGATGGACAGACAGGTGAATTAATGGATGGATGGATGGACAGATGGTTAGACGGATGGATGAACGGATAGATGGATGAATGGATAGGTGGATGGAAGAAAGGATGGATGGATGGATGGAGAGACAGACGGGCGGATGGAAGGATTGATGGATGGGTAAATGGATGGATGATGGATGGATGGACAGATGAATGGATGAAAGGCTGGGTTGATAGTTGGATGGATGATGGCTGGAAGGACAGACAGCTGAATGGATGGAAAGAAGGGTGGATGGATGGATAATGGATGGATGGATGGACGGATGAATGAATGGAAGGATGGACAGACAAATGGGTGAATGGATGGATGACAGATAGGTGAATAGATGGATAGATTGATGATGGATAGACAGACAGGTGAATTAATGGATGGATTATTCCATCTGTCCATCTAACCATGGACAGATGGTTAGATGGATGGATGAACGGATAGATGAATGAATGGATAGGTGGATGGAAGAAAGGATGGAAGGATGGAGAGACAGACGGGGGATGGAATGATTGATGGATGGGTAAATGGATGGATGATGGATGGACAGATGAATCGATGAAAGGATGGGTAGATAGTTGGATGGATGATGGATGGACAGATGAATGGATGAAGGAATGGACCGACAAACGGGTGGGTGGAAAAATGGATGGATAGATGATGGATGGAGTATGGATGAACCGATAGATGGATGAATGGATGGACTGATGAATGATGGAAGTATGGATGGTGGATGCATGGAATGATGGATGGACAGATGAATGGACGAAAGGATGGACGGACAGACGGATGAATGGATGGAAGAAAGGATGGACAGATGGTGAATGGAAGGATGGACCGATGGATGAAGGGATGGAAGGGTGGACGGAGGGATGCAAGTGTCCTGCTTCAGTGACTGTAATGAAACAATGCACTCACCCCAGCTGGTAAATTCCCATTTCATCTCCACATAGAAATCCTGGGCCTGCAGAGAACAGATGATGCAACCACTGGTAATGTCAGAGCCATTGATAGAAACATACAATTGGCAAAACAATGACTTTAAAGACGGTGAATGAGGAGAAAACAATGGAGAGTGAATAGACTTAACAATGCCTGCCAAAGGAGGTGAGGCTGGCACAGAAAGCGGCTTGTGTATTATGTGCAATAAATAATAGCACATGATGGACAGATAATGATGTGGGTGAGAGCAGTGGAGGCGTGACATTTGCAAGTGTATGCTTGAGTGCACGTTGTGTAAGTATGGGGGCTTGCTGTCAACCACATGAGTATGGAAGAGTGTGTCTACACCGGGGACTGTTACACAAGCAGATACTGTATGTGAGAGCTTGGCTGCATGTCCATCTGTTGCAAGGGGTGTTGTTTCAACATTGTAATATGCATTTCTTATCTCATAATAATAATAATAAATGCAAATTTGAAGGAAACCTCTTAATTTGTGACGGGCAAATACATTTACCAATACCTGCTCATTTACATATTATAAAGCATCTGGCATGCCAGAGAATAATAAGACACAGCAGAAGGAATCTGTTAATTGGTTGTGGGCCTGACTGTGGTTAATGAATGTCAACGAAGTAGGAATAATTAATTCTAAATAAAATATGTTGATAGACTGCCTGAAACTTTTTTACGATCTTCTAAATAGGGTTTTAACATTATGAGGGCCCTCTAAAGATGAAATAACACCCACATAGTCATCTTTACACTCATTTAATCCAACATAGTAATGGTCCTTGAGGCTGAGCCAATCAGTGGCCACGATACCGAACAGTGGGCTCTGATTGATTTGCTCTCATTTACACACTGCTACTGTGGTATTGATATTTTTAGTTCATTTAGCCATTTCTATGCTTGAAAATGCAATTTTCGACTAAGATTCTGCAGAATATGCTTTAAATATGCGATTGAGTGACACAGCGCCATGTGTAGTGACTAGCGGCAAATCTAGTGAATCGAGTGCAGCCCCTCCCCCATCTATAAACCTCTCACGCTCAGGTTTTTTTATGTAACGTAAAAAAATAAATGACAAAAAGAAGCAGAAGATGATATTTAATTTGTAGTTCCAATCATATGAGAAAGTGGAAATCAAACAAAGCAATTCAAGGTGTCCTGATCAAAGTTAAAGTACCACTGATAGTCACACACACACACACTAGGTGTGGTGAAATTAACGTCTGCATTTGACCCATCCCCTCGTTCACCCCCTGGGAGGTGAGGGGAGCAGTGAGCAGCAGCGGTGGCCGCGTTTAGGGATGTAACCCCCAATTCCAACCATTGATGCTGAGTGCCAAGCAGGGAGGTTATGGGTCCCATTTTTATAGTCATTGGTATGACTCTGCCGGGGTTTCAACTCACAACCTACCGATCTCAGAGCGGACACTCTAACCACAAGGCAACTGAGCAGCTATTATTATCGAATCTGATACCAGCAAAAAAACAAGTGTCTGCTCGCATCTAAAATCTCAGATATAAGCTCCGATACCAGCAGTCCTGCAGCGTGTTTATTAGCCAATTAACAGCTAAATGTCCTCCAATAAGCACACAAGGTTTGTTTTTTCCTGTGTTTTGGTGAAGTCATTTACAAAAATTTTTAAACATGGTTGACTATAGGCTACTAGGAGCTAGTACCCAATCAACACACAATAGCTAGACATATGAAATGTGTCCTTAATTGAACAATATTGCTGTCTAAAACATGACAAATGACAAATAATTATAGTTACATATTACTTACAGATACAAAGTAACCAAGGCAGAAGCCTATTACAAAGTATCCATTAACAAACGTGTCCCATCATTAAACTTATGAATTATTGTGACCACTAGGTGTCACCAAATAAATAAAAGCATAAATCTGTCATGAAGTTAGTGTTTTTGATACTTATTGTTGTTCTTTGAGTAAGTTCACTTGATGAAGCCTTTTTTAACATTCACGCTACAAAATAATCAAAGTATATTCTATGGTTCGTGCTGATATCGTATCGGATTAATATTGTAACGGCCAATACTCAAAAGGGCCGATATCGGTATTCAGGACACCCTTCATTTTTGGTTTGTTGTGTTCGAAATCCGTTTCATGTTTTTTGCAACAAATTCAATGATTACAATATCAGACCACCTGACTAGTAGATTTCAGTCCTGCGGAAAACGCTGACTAGTGGTGGCCTAACACCTTGGCACAGCATTGTATGGAACATACGGCATTTGTAGTCATTTGCGTTCTGCAGTGAATGAGACCAGCCTGACCTGGAATGTCATCCTTTTCCATCAGTGCAAGCCTCAAGGCATCACTAATCTACATACAGTTGCTACTTCTCTTTGTCAAAGGGCAAAGGACGTGTTTGATATTCAAACCCATCCCTATAGTCAAAATAGTGCGCTTGATCTTGAAACCCCCGACGCAATCATGAAGGACTTCCTCTCAAATGTGCATAAAACAAAGTTAAACATTCGCAAGAAGAAGATCAGCTGGTTGGGAAGAAACGATGCGAGAGAAAAAAAGATACCAGATGAACAAGGGGCTCATAGCAGAGAAGGAAATCTGTTCTCTTGTGTGATGATGGCTGGAATCCAGACTGACAGAAATGAGGGAATGTTCCGGATAAAATCGATGATTTGTTCCTTATTATGCACCAGCTGACCACCATGTTAGCGCCACATGGCCACTTATGGTTCCTTACATGAACATCCTGGTGTACCTAATGACATCACAATGTTTATGTAACTTTGTACAGTAACATGCAGATTAAAGGGAGTGCCTCAATGCCAAAGAGTTACATTTATTTATATCAGCACTATATTTATCTTTGCTTACTGTTTGCAAAGAAACGCATTCACCAACCCGACATTTGCACCAGTGACGTTTGACTCCCTTTCACCAATCGAAAGGGGGCCTGGTAGTCACATGACCGCATACAAACTACACACTGTAAAATTGAGATGACGTCAGACAAGAAGATGTCAATACCTAACAAAGAAAAATAACATGTGTACATCTGTGTCAGTAGAAATGTTCACATTTCAGCCTACAAAAATTCCACACCTAACGATTTTAGAGTGTGGAGGGGGGCGTGGTCTGCGGGCCTGCCGCGGAGCAGGGTGTGTAAGGACCGGCCTCAAAGACAGCGGCAGGTGAGTAGATTGCCCTGTTGGGGCTGGTTATCTAGTCGCCTTCATTAGCAGCAGCCGGTCCTAGACACGTGGTTGGAGTTGGAGTTGGAGCCAAGAGCAGAGACACGCCGGACTGAAAAGTCTTGAATATATATTGCTGGAAAGCAAACTATACCTGTGTTTGACAAATAAAAGACTTGCTCCAACCAAGAAGATCTGTCGGCATCAGAAGAACCCACCACACTTGGAGACTTCCACTCAGAGAAAACATGTTGCTGTAAGTTGTAGATTATTTTTTTAAGTTTTAGCTGTGCATATGCTAACATTAGCCCTGTGATAACATCATAAGTGACTGTAAAATGTGCAGTAGTGTTGTCTCTCACACACACTCACAACAGCTACTGTTGTAGTTCAAGTACTGTTGAAAATTAGTTGTTGTTTTGGGTTGGGCTCTCTGGGTGGCTGGGGCCGTACTCTGGTTCCCGCACATACTGGGAGTCAAATATATTGTACATACAAATACACATATCTACTCACATGCACACAATTATTCATACATATGCGCACACATAGGTACCTACGTATGAGGGGCCGTTAGGGACATTATTCAGAATTACACTACCGTTCAAAAGTTTGGGGTCACCCAAACAATTTTGTGGAATAGCCTTCATTTCTAAGAACAAGAATAGACTGTCGAGTTTCAGATGAAAGTTCTCTTTTTCTGGCCATTTTGAGTGTTTAATTGACCCCAAAAATGTGATGCTCCAGAAACTCAATCTGCGCAAAGGAAGGTCAGTTTTGTAGCTTCTGTAACGAGCTAAACTGTTTTCAGATGTGTGAACATGATTGCACAAGGGTTTTCTAATCATCAATTAGCCTTCTGAGCCAATGAGCAAACACATTGTACCATTAGAACACTGGAGTGATAGTTGCTGGAAATGGGCCTCTATACACCTATGTAGATATTGCACCAAAAACCAGACATTTGCAGTTAGAATAGTCATTTACCACATTAGCAATGTATAGAGTGTATTTCTTTAAAGTTAAGACTAGTTTAAAGTTATCTTCATTGAAAAGTACAGTGCTTTTCCTTCAAAAATAAGGACATTTCAATGTGACCCCAAACTTTTGAATGGTAGGGTACCTCTTACATACACTACTGAAATGCTCTCACATAAACAACTGAAATCTTTTTCTTTTATACACCCTACTGAAACACTCTTATAAACACTACTGAAATGCTCTTACATACACTACTGAAATGCTCTTATAAACACTACTGAAATGCTCTTACATACACTACTGAAACACTCTTATAAACACTACTGAAATGCTCTTACATACACTACTGAAACACTCTTATAAACACTACTGAAATGCTCTTACATACACTACTGAAACACTTTTATAGACAATACTGAAACGCTCTTATAAACACTACTGAAACACTCTTACATACATTACTGAAACACTCTTATAAACACTACTGAAACATTCTTACATACACGACTGAAACACTCTTATAAACACTACTGAAACACTCTTATAAACACTACTGAAACATTCTTACATACACTACTGAAACACTCTTATAAACACTACTGAAATGTTTTTGTCTCACGCACACACACACACACACACACACACACACACACACACACACACACACACACACACACACACACCTGGAATTATTTTTCACTAGTATGTATAAACGGATTTCACCTGTGTGTGTGTGTGCTTTTTACACGCGTGTGTGAGACAACAATTTCAGTAGTATGTGTGCAAAGATTTCAGTTATGTGTATGAGCGCTTCTTACCATTGTGTATGGGAGCATTTAACCACTGTTTGTAAGAGCATCTTACTAGTGTGTGTGAGCGATGTAACGATCTAAGTTACATTCAAACCAGTGTGGGTGGCACTGGGACCAGGTGGGTAAAGTGTCTTGCCCAAGGACACAACTGCAGTGACTGATGGCGGAAGCGGGGATTGAACCTGGAACCCTCAAGTCGCTGGCACTCTACCAACCGAGCTGTACAGCCGATATGGGCATCTACATCAACAATACGATTTGCCTAACAGGACAAAAAATAAAATAAAATAAATTTAAAAAATAGTTTGATTATATCAATAAGTTACTCACCAGTTTGTCAGCACTTGAGTATTTATTTCCAATGACTACTTACTCAAGTAATTATTAGGATGACTACTATTTACCTGAGCCATATTACTCTAAAGCAATTGTTTTCTGTCACGCCCCACCCAAGGGGCCCTCATTTTTTTACACCCCCCCTGAAATGTATTTATCTTTATGTCAAGATAGTTACTTACGAACACTAAAGATTCTATTAAGCTATTGCCTCTCACGCCCCTTTCCCCCGGCACCTCATGGCACCCCACTATTTAAGAAGCATTGCATTAAAGGGGCTATTTGGAACTTGCTCACAGTCAAATTTTTCTAGGGGACATAAGTTTTTCACACCACCCCAAAAAGAATGTTTATTTATTTATCGGTATGTGTCAACATATACGCTATTACGCTACTGCCCGCCCCACTGTTTGAGAAGCACTGCTCTAAAGTAACAGTACTCTTACTTGAGTATAATTTTTGGCTACCCAGCACTTGACACTCGGTAAAATTCAACAAATCCTTCATGGGAGTTAAGTAAAAATAGAATAACAAGCAGCGATGAGTGTTGCTGCATCTGACTGCATCCCCCAAGTCTAATAAGTTATTCATGTTTTTAAAAAAAGCTAGGAATATATATTTTTAACAGAAAATAAATATGTAAAACTGAAATAAATGCATTATTTAGATTAATGCGCCACTGCTTGCACTATCGTGTGAGTTGAGTCAATGTGTGCGTGAAACGTGCGTGTTTGTGTGAAATCCCACTTGGCGCAGTCGTTCCAGCAGGACGGGGATGCTCGCCAATCTCTTAGCGGTCCTCTGGTAGTCACGGTAACGCAACACCAGACGCACCAGCTCCGGATCTCTGGTACTGACGGCCTCCTGGAGAACTGAGAGAGAGAGAGCGAGAGAAGGAAGGGTAAAGCAGAGCCAATCACTCAGGCCTCATCTAAAATTGATGTACATGAGAAATTTAAGGCGGCAGCCAGAAACGGAAGTAGGTCAAAGGAAAACCCTGTGTAATAAATTTGCGCATTGTTGGCCCCCGGCCATCAGGTAACTACTTTTCTGCTAATCTTACAGGCTGTTTTACACCTACAATAATGACAGAACACGTTTTATTTGTTAAACTCCTATATTAATCAGTGCTGTCAGACAATTTACTTAAAAAATCACATTAACCTTATTAAATGACTTCCTTGCATAATTTTGTATAAAAAGGACCCAAATATTTTGACACAAATACAATTTTATTGTTAGAATGTCATACACAAACATTTGTTTAATGTTTTGATTAAATGCACATCATTTATTGACTCAAAACTTGGTAACAGCATCATGTATTTTGAAGTGAATGTTGCCACCAAGGACACCAGTCAGCCTCTCCTTACTCTTTGCAATGATCTGAACACTGACCGAATAACAACTAGGGATGGGTACCTTTCACATTTGAACCGATACGGTACCAATTCCAGGAACCTGGAGTTGATACCGATACTCAACAGTATCTATAACAAAATTTTTGGTACTTTTCTGTATGTTCAAATTTGATTTATTTAACATTTAACACCGAGTTAGGCTATACAGTAGGTATATTGTTTTCTTACACTTATGTGGCTCATTCGCATGGACTGTGCTGTACTGTATTATCTCGTAGACCAGTGGTGTCAAACTCATTTTAGATCGGGGGCCACATGGAGAAAAATCTACTCCCAAGTGGGCCGGACTGGTAAAATCACGGCACGATAACCTAAAAATAAAGACAACTTCAGATTGTTTTCTTTGATTTCTCTGAAAATTTACAAATCATAATGTTTTTGTTGGTTTTTTTTACACTTACCGGTACATGTTGTGGTTAATAGTATTCTATCTTTATTTTTTTGTTATTTATATTCTTTGAATAAATTATGTGATAATGTCCATCAGTCAACTCATTGGTGTTCATTTTAAATCAATCAAGATAAAAAAATGTATATCAAAATCAAATTACAGTATGTTATTTATGTAGTTTGATCATTTTCTTTAACTGATGTACTAACATCATGTGGTTTATTTTATTTTTGTACATATGTAGCATCATCTACAAAGATACAAAGAATTGCTATTGCGACATCCAGTGGACACATTTAGAACAGCTGTTTCTTTCATTAAAAAATTCCAGGTAAATTGTTATACTTAGCAAACTCATCCCGCGGGCCGGATTAAACCTTTTTGCGGGTCTGATCCGGCCCTCGGGCCTTACGTTTGACACCCCTGTAGTAGACTTTGCATGCAGTTGCAATTCCAAGACGTTAGATGACAGAAGTGTAAGGACTGCAGTGTGTTGCCTTAGCCAGGAAGTAGTCTTTGCCAATAAGTTGAATGAGCCAGTCTGTTCTTTTGTTATTAAAATGTACTTATTACACACTAGCTGTTTGATTGAAACAAGCATCTACGTTCTAGTTTTCATTGCCAAATTTGTTATCATTGTTATCATGTCTATGGCGAATCCAATGTTTATTTGCATCAAGCCAGCACATTTTGAAAAGTAGAACCTTACTGTACTTTTGAGCGCCTTCTTCTTGCTTTGTTGGCATGGAAAATAGTAACATTACCTATAAGCAATCCGGCTGAGTCCAATTGCTTGAGTCTGCAACCGGACATAACGTCACGTGCAACAAGTTTTTGAAATATGGCACAGGTTAAATTCACATGAATCGGTGCCCCGCAGTACCGAAGGTCTTTGGCCGGTACCTATAAAAGTACCGAATTCAGTACCCATCCTTAATAGCAACCCATGCCGTGTTTCAGGTAACCATCTGCGGTTAAGATAAAAGAGCATGTGCGGTCAAAATAAACTGAGTGAGTAATCTGTGTTTATACATAATTAATTCAATATTTTTTGTGATTAATCATATTTATAAAGGCTTTAACTTTGACAGCCCTAATAATAGATATGTTGCCACAAATAATTTAAAATATTTTTTCACTTCTATTTTTGTAATTCCCCCTTGTGTTTATCAGAGTATGTAAATTATTATAATGACCATAGTGTCAGTTAACTATCTCTATCTGTGTTTGCTAGACTACACTGCAACATTTAAACAGGCCATCACTGAAAAAGCATCAAAATTACTTCAAAAACAATTAAAATTGCCTTCTGTGCCTTTGCTCTTTTTTTTTTCATTTTATTTTTATTGACATCCAGCATCAGACATTCCTATCCATTACATCATATTCACATACATCTTATATCTGTTGTCTGCCCTAAATGTCCAAATTTTTTTTGTTTATATCCCAACCATACCACACACCACCCCCCAAAAGAAAATAACCGCAAAAAAACAAAAACAACAAAGTAATATATACAAATACAACAATTAAATAAACAAAAAATAAATGATAATACATTAATAATAATAATAATAATCAGAAATAAAAAAATTAAAAAATTTACAAGCTTATTGTTTATCCATTATGTTGCACAATTCACATGGGGATAATGGCAACAAAAATACCAAATTAGACATAATAATAATGATGTTACAGTGGTATATTTATGTGAAAATAATACATTTAATACACTATACTAGTGTTGTCCCGATACCAATATTTTGGTACCAGTACTAAAGTTATTTTGATACTTTTTGGTCCTTTTCAATACTTTTCTAAATAAAGGGGACGGCAAAAAATTGCATTATTGGCTTTATTTTAACAAAACATCTTAAGGGAAAATTAAACATATGTTTCTTATTGCAAGTTTGTCCTTAAATAAAATAGTGAACATACCAGGCAAATTTAGTCTGCGGACATATGCAGTAACATATTGTGTCATTTTCCATGTTATTATTTTGTCGGAATTATTAAGGACAAGTGGTAGAAAATGAATTATTAATCTACTTCTTCATTTACTGTTAATATCTGCTTACTTTCGCTTTTAACATGTTCTATCTACACTTCTGTTAAAATGTAATAATCACTTATTCTTCTGTTGTTTGGATGCTTTACATTAGGTTTGGATGATACCACAAATTTGGGTATCAATCCGATACCAAGTCGTTACAGGATCATACATTGGTCATATTCAAAGTCCTCATGTGTCCAGGGACATATTTCCTGAGTTTATAAACATAATATACATTTTAAAAAAACAAAAGAAGATGTTGTGATGCCAAAAAATATCAACATAATCATAGAAGTATCGACTAGATACGTGCCTGTACTTGGTATCATTACAGTGGATGTTAGGTGTAGATCCACCAATGGCGTTTGTTTAAATTTCGACGTCGGTGATCTACGGTGTGTAGTGAAGCATGTTTAGCTATACTTGTAAGAAACATACTTTATTTGTCGCCATGGAGATGAGGATTAGTGATTTAGAAGTAGCTAAAACACTGTCGACTGGGGCTGGACTTTAGCTGCTAGCTAGCTAGCCATGTAGTAAAGCACCTCTTCCGGTGGGCGTTTCAGTGTTATAACTTCACCTTCATCGTTAGTTTTTAAGCCAAAATGTGTCCGTTCTCCCTTTTCTGTCTACACACTGTGTCTGCTTGTAAGTACTCCGTGACCGAACATGCTCCTCTGCTCGTAAAGCAGCAATGACGTGACGTGAGGACGACGGGTACTTTACAGAGGCGGTATAGTACTGAATATGATTCATTAGTATCGCGGTACTATACTAATACCGGTATACCGTACAACCCTACACTATACTATAGCAGCAGCACTTCTAATGACAAATTATAATGTCAACCAATATTACATATTACATTATATATTGGGGAAACTATTTTCTGGTGTACTGTTTTCAATGAAACAGCACATATAGTATGTAAACATAAAGGCCTTCTCTGTATCGACCAAACAACAATTAATATTAGTCACAAGTTTCTCTATTTAGTAATCTGAAAGTGCCGTATTCCTTGGAGAACCACAGGTCAGTTCATCACAAGGTGATACGTCACATTTGCATGAGGCTTGCTAACGATTGCTGATTAAATACATTGACAGTCCACAGGGTGACAGGGGATTTGCACACATTGACATTCAGTCAATGACTGTAAAGTTTTGAGCAGATGAGAGACAATGAAAATAGATTTCCGGAGAACTGAAGATGAAATAGAATTGAATAAAACACTTAATTGTCATCAAACATGACAGCGTGATGACAATTTACCAACGGCTACTCAGTTAGGTGCAGTTGAAATACAATAAACACAATAAATAAGATATTAAAAATAAATACATAAACACTGTACTCGTACAAACAGAGCGGTGCAGCAGTAAAAAAAACAGTGTAAGCTATTGGGACAGATTCAATATCCTCATGTCCCAAGGATAAAAAACTGTTTTAACTGTGTTTGTCCTGATTTGGATTTTGGCCCTGGTGGTAGCAGGTTGAACAAGTGCTGACCAGGGTGAGAGCTGTCTGCCAAAACTTTCGAGATCGAGCAATGTCCTCTCGGGAGGGTGGAGGCCGGCAGATAATCTTCTACGCTGTCTTGGTCACCCTCTACAGGGCCTTCCTGTCTTCTGCAGAGCACGTAGGAAACCACACAGTTTCGCAGTACATTAGCACTTTCTCTACAGTGGCCCGATACAAATATATCTGCAGTTTCTCTTCAAGTTGGTTCCTCCGCAGCACACGAAGGAAGTGGAGTCTCTGCTGTGCCTTTTTGACCAGTGCTGAAGTATTGGCAGTCCTTGTGAGGTCCTCCGAGAATTAAGTTCCCGGGAACTTAAAGGAGCCCACAGTCTCCACTCCATTTACTACAAGTGGAGCATGTTCCCCTCTCTGTCTCCTAAACTCAATGACCATCTCATTGGTCGTTGTGGTGTTCAGCCTCAGGTTGTGCTTATTGCGCCACCTTGCCATCACCCTCCGTCATCAGCCCCACCACTGTGGTGTCGTCGGCTAACTTGATGAAGGTGTTCGAGAGATGAATGGGGACACAGTCATACAGCGCTGACTGACGGTGGAGGAGCATAGTTGACCCACCTTGACAAACAGAGGTCGGCTGGTCAGGATTTTTTTAAAATCCAGGAACAAATAAAGAGGGTGTAGACCCAGGAAGCTTGGCTTTTTTACCAAGATGTCGAGGATGAACGGTGTGCTGTAGTCGACGAACAGTATCCTGACATAGGTATTCAAGAGTTGTAGATGTTCTACAGCTGAGTTAAGAGCAGTGGCGATGGCGTCCTCTGTGGACCGATTTGGCCTGTATGCAAACTGGTTTGGAGCAAAGTTCTGGGGGAGGCAGGCTTTGATATATTGGAGAACAAACCTTTCAAAACGCTTCATCACCACAGACGTCAGTGCCACTGGTCTGTAATCTAAGTCTTTTATGGCTGTCCTCTTGGGGACTGGGATGACAGTGGCTGCCTTAAAACAGGGCAGGACTTGGGCTTGTGCCGGGGATGAATTAAATAGTCCTGTCAGTGCTCCTGCCAGCTGGTCTGCACTGTCCCGAAGCACCTTGCCCAGTATGCCATCTGGCCCAGCCGCTTTACGCAGGTTTATACTTTCAGTGCCCACCTCACACTGGTGTTCTTGGAAGACGACCAGTTGCGGACTAGAGGGTAAGATGGGCATTTTGCGCTGTGGCTGGTATGGATGACTCGAAACTGGCTAAGAAGGGATTTAGTTACTACGCTAGCGAATTATGCTGATATCATTGTGGTAATATAAAGTCAATTAATTGATAACATCATGAGCTCTGTTTAAACTAGGATGTAGAATGCACTCAAATTAACGAATATAGAACAGAAATTACAGTTAATAATTTTGTTGCATTCCAGAATTATGTTTAACATTATAATCCATACAGGATTGTTACATATTTCACAAATATTATTATTAACAATTCACAATTATTCGCAATTATAAACCTTATGTACGCATTATGGGCCTGATCTACTAAGATCTAAACAGCATGTGCTAAATAGTGTGTGCAAACTAGGGCTGTGAATCTTTGGGTGTCCCACGATTCGATTCAATATCGATTCTTGGGGTCACGATTCGATTCAAAATCTTTTTTTTTTTTTCAATTCAACACGATTCTCAATTCTAAAACGATTTTTTCCCGATTCAAAACGATTCTCTATTCATTCAATACATAGAATTTCAGCAGGATCTACCCCAGTCTGCTGACATGCAAGCAGAGTAGTAGATTTTTGTAAAAAGCTTCTATAATTGTAAAGGACAATGTTTTATCAACTGATTGTAATAATGTAAATTTGTTTAAACTATTAAATGAACCAAAAATATGACTTATTCTATCTCTGTGAAAATATTGGACACAGTGTGTTGTCAAGCTTATGAGATGCGATGCAAGTTTAAGCCACTGTTCATTTATTTTTATTTTTATAAATGTCTAGTGATAATGTCAATGAGGGATTTTTAATCACTGCTATGTTGAAATTGTAACTAATATTGATACTGTTGTTGATAATATTCATTTTTGTTTCACTACTTTTGTTTGTTCTGTGTCGTGTTTGCGTCTCCTCTAAATTGCTCTGTTTATTGCTGTTCTGAGTGTTGTTGGGTCGGGTTTGGTTTTGGAATTGGATTGCATTGTTATGGTATTGCTGTGTATTGTTTTATTGGATTGATTAATTTAAAAAAAAATTTAAAAATACAAAAAATAGATTTTTAAAAAATGAGAATAGATTCTGAATTGCACAACGTGAGAATCGCGATTTGAATTCGAATCGATTTTTTCCCACACCCCTAGTGCATACTATAAGATTGTGTGTACTATTATTATGCGTGTTGCAGTTAATCTACTAAAACCGTGTATACAATTGATAACAAGTGCATAAATGACTGCCCTATTTAAAAGAGAATTGTGTGTGTACTACAGACTTTCACCATGGAGACACTCATTTTCTTCCACATTCATGACAAAATGCTCATTTGTGCTCCTCCACCTGAGGTGTTTTTAAATAATCTTTACTACCTTTTCCTGGCCTTCATAGCAGAGCAATCTAGACAACAGAACCTGTTTTTAGCATGCCAAAAGTGCGCTCTCGATGATGCGCTGAAATGATCAAGATGCAAGGAAATGCATGTTGCAAAGTACTGTTTCATATAGAAGTGAAGTGAATTATATTTATATAGCGCTTTTCTCTAGTGAGTCAAAGCGCTTTTACATAGTGAAACCCAATATCTAAGTTACATTCAAACCAGTGTGGGTGGGCACTGGGAGCAGGTGGGTAAAGTGTCTTGCCCAAGGACACAACGGCAGTGACTAGGATGGCGGAAGTGGGGATCGAACCTGCAACCCTCAAGTTACTGGCACGGCCGCTCTACCAACCGAGCTATACCGCCCCGATGTTATAGCAGAGAAAAAGCAGACACCAAAACAGATCAATTCATTCATTTTAATCAGCCACTCAAGTCATCCATCACTTACTGTATGAACTTATAAAATTACATTGCTGAATAAACATGTATAATATTGATATTTCTGCCAGTTAACACGCACACATAGGACGGAGTACTCTATCTCCATCGTATGCCATTGCAGCGCAATGATGGAGCTAAATTGAATTGAAAAATAAAGTTTCGATGTTGACTTTTGAAATATATATCTGTAGATTGAAAACAAAAATAAGTGTACACAATTGAGTATAATCATGACTCATTCTTGTTGTTTAAATTGTTTTTAATAAATCATTTATTGAAATGATTGACTTTCTTATATTTTGATATTTGAGCTTTTTTTTTTCCCAGATTCAAATCTTATTTTTTACAGTTAAAATTGTTGTATTTTTTTTTTCCCAGATTCAGACTTTGGCCCGAGTTCCGAGTAGGCCGTGGAATTACAACAAATACCTCAGTAAAATAAAATAGAGACTGTCCCCTATAGCAAGAAGAATAACAGTGGCACTGTTTTTCCTTTTAAGTAATGCACTGTAAAAACAACATCCCGTGATTTTACAGTAAAAAAAACTGTGCGCTCAGTTGCCAGAATTTTTCCGTAAAAGTAGCAGTGGTGACGTTTTTCAATTTACAGTCATTCGGTATAAAAAAAGCACAGTGAATTTTACAGATTTTTTTTTTTTTTTACAGTGTATTATTACTTGCCGCTTTCTTGCTAGCCTTCTAATTGGTAGCTCGCTAGGACTTTAGCCAATTATGTAGTATGAAACTAAAAGTCATAGCTATTCTATATTTCAAATTATGGAAAATGAGGAAATTGTGTTTACCTGAAGTGTTTTTAAATATATGTTTAGTATTTAGGCCAAACCCTTTGTTAAATTTGACAAATTATTCCTGTTAATTAATTGGATATAAGGAACTTCTCCGAATTAAATTACACTTCCTGTAACTCACATTTCAATTCAAATTAAACTTACTGTGTGGTAGAGCTAATTCTATTTAAATGAAAACTATTCAAATACATTTAAATTAAATTCCAAATTTTGCAAAAACCTGGTGTAAACACATCGTATGTTGTATTGTAGAGATCCTTCCACCAATATATTGAAAATCACTAAAGAGCTATATTGTCTTTTGACACAGCCGTGGTCAAAAGTTGACATACACTTGTAAAGAACATAATGTCATGGCTGTCTTGAGTTTCCAATAATTTCTACAACCCTTATTTTTTTGTAATAGAGTGATTGGAGCACATACTTGTTGGTCACAAAAAACATTCATGAAGTTTGGTTCTTTTATGAATTTATTATGGGTCTTCTGAAAATGTGACCAAATCTGCTGTGTCAAAAGTAATGTTGATATTTGGTTACATGTCCCTTGGCAAGTTTCACTGCATTAAAGGCCTACTGAAACCCACTACTGATAGTTTATATATCAATGATGAAATCTTAACATTGCAACACATGCCAATACGGCCGGGTTAACTTATAAAGTGACATTTAAAATTTCCCGGGAAATATCCGGCTGAAACGTCGCGGTATGATGACGTATGCGCGGCACGTAGTCAGTTAAACGGAAGTTATGGTACCCCGTAGAATCCTATACAAAAAGCTCTGTTTTCATTTCATAATTCCACAGTATTCTGGACATCTTTTGCAATTTGTTTAATGAACAATGAAGGCTGCAAAGAAGACAGTTGTAGGTGGGATCGGTGTATTAGCAGCGGACTACAGCAACACAACCAGGAGGACTTTGTTGGAGAGCAGACGCGCTAGCCGGCGACCTCACCTTGACTTCCTACGTCTCCGGGCCGCCAAACGCATCGGGTGAAGTCCTTCGTCCTTCCGCCGATCGCTGGAACGCAGGTGAGCACGGGTGTTGATGAGCAGATGAAGGCTGGCTGGCGTAGGTGGAGAGCTAATGTTTTTAGCATAGCTCTGTGCGGTCCGGTTGCTAAGTTAGCTTCAATGGTGTCGTTAGCACAGCATTGTTAACCTTCGCCAGCCTGGAAAGCATTAACCGTGTATGTACATGTCCACGGTTGAATAGTATTGTTGATTTTCTATCAATCCTTCCAGTCAGGGGTTTATTTTTTTCTTTCTATATGCAGTTAAACAACGATGCTATCACGTTAGCTCATAGCTAAAACGTTTGCCGATGTATTGTCGTGGAGATAAAAGGCACTGAATGTCCATTTCGCGTTCTCGACTCTCATTTTCAAGAGGATATAGTATCCGAGGTGGTTTGAAATACAAATCCGTGATCCACAATAGAAAAAGGAGAGAGTGTGGAATCCAATGAGCCAGCTTGTACCTAAGTTACGGTCAGAGCGAAAAAAAATATGTATTTCACTGCATTCTAGTCCGTCACTCTAACGTTCCTCGTCCACGAATCTTTCATCCTCGCTCAAATTAATGGGGTAATGGTCCGAATAGCTCTAGCTGCGTTGAAAACAATAGGAAAATATGAGGGAGTGAACAACTGACAACGTCACGCTACTTCCGGTAGGGGCAAGGTTTTTTTTTTATCAGAGACCAAAAGTTGCGAACTTTATCGACGTTGTTCTATACTAAATCCTTTCAGCAAAAATATGGCAATATCGCAAAATGATCAAGTATGACACATAGAATGGATCTGCTATTCCCGTTTAAATAAAAAAAATTCATTTCAGTAGGCCTTTAAGGCGCTTTTGGTAGCCATCCACAAGCTTCTGGTTGAATTTTTGACCACTCCTCTTGACAAAATTGGTGCAGTTCAGCTGAATTTGTTGGTTTTCTGACATGGACTTGTTTCTTCAGCATTGTCCACACGTTTAAGTCAGGACTTTGGGAAGGCCATTGTAAAACCTTAATTCTAGCCTGATATCACAAAAAAATAAGAGTTGTAGAAATTATTGTAAACTCAAGACAGCCATGACATTATGTCCTTCACAAGTGTATGTAAACTTTTGACCACGACTGTATATCATGATAATCTCATATTGTGCTGGGAAGCGCAATAATAGTCAACAAGGTACGGTATTGGATAAGGATGTGCTTAAGAGGGTCATAAATACTCCATGTTAGCTCTTGAGGACTCGAGCCCCAGTACAAAATTATGCACATATCATAAATAAATATAAACACACACACTCACCAGTCCAGCCGTTGCGGTTCTCCTTGCTGACATCAGCTCCATGCTCTAACAGGACTCTGGCACAGTCCAGGTGGGCCAGTGTGACAGCCAGGTGCAGAGGGGTCCTACCACGGGGGTCCAGGGACTCTAGATCAGTCTGGTTAATAAAAAAAAAAGCACAGTTGCATGATGATGATGTATGACATACTGTAGGATATGAGATTATATCTGGAGTCATAATAGTGTGCCTCCTAGAAGTATGTGTCAAGAAAAGGCAAATATAAAAGAAAGTTGGCAGCAGGGAGGTGGAGAGGGTGACAGGTGCTAATTGACCTGTCGGCAGTCGGCACTCAATGTTGCTGGTTGCTTATGGCTTATTTTAGGGCTGTAACTGCATGACACAAAGTACTATGTACAGCACTTTTCAATAACACCTCTTATCCAAACTTGAGCATTGTTCTGAGAAGAGAAAATTAAACTATCTAAATATAATACACCACAAAATAGCCCACGCTAGTTTTCTCATTGTTGCGACACACAAAAAGACTAATACTACTCTGTACTTTGGCCTTTAAAGCTCTTCAAGCTTGCTATTTTTAGTTTTATGTCGTTGTGACCCTTGTCTCTTAGTCTCATCACATTAGCCATTTGTAAACCCTATCCAAAGGCTCTTTCAAAACCATATTTATAACAAAGCAAATGCTTGGAATGAAGTGGGCTTAAAGGTGAATACAGTACATCACCAAAGAAAAGAAAATTGTTTAAAAAAGAGAATGTCCTACATCTACACCATGTACATTAGAGCAGGGCTGGGCGATATATCGATATACTCGATATATCGCGGGTTTGTCTCTGTGCGATATAGAAAATGACTATATCGTGATATTCGAGTATACGTTCTCACGCAGTTGCCTTTAGCTGCGGGCATTACACTACAGGCTCTTCCCACTCTTTGTTGTCTCTCCTTCTCACAGACAGTAAGCTCACCTTCTTACATACGTCACATACGTATATGCCCTCGCGGAGCAGAGAGGTAGCGGCATGGGTAACGTTAGCTGTGGTGCGAGTGGTAATACGAGAGAAAGAAGGTGCGAATCTGGTAACAAATGAAGGAAGATTTAATTCCCAAGAAAAACAGCAGGGGGTCCATCGTCTGGCGGTGGTTTGGCTTCAAGCCAAGTGTGGGGCAAAAGCGTTGCTACAAAAAGTAGCATTACTGCTAATATGTAGCATAATTTGAAAAGTCACCTGCTGGAGAATGAAGAGTGCTTACTCCGCATGTCAACATCTCCATTCGGTGCCACACCAACAAAATGCAGAGGCAACCATTTCCACATCAACACCGTATGAAAAAAAACAGAGGGAGATAACCTACCACATAGCGAAGAACATACACTATTTGATTTCCTATTATGCAGCTCATTTTTATTTGACACTTATTGAAATATCTTGTGTGACATCATGCACAAAAGTGCACTTTATTTGTTTTAAACGATTGTAGTGGCGTTCTGTACAAAAAGTGCACTTTAATTTAGTGTTGTTTTGTCATCTTAGTGACATCATGCACAAAAGTGCACTCATAGCTTGTTTTAAAATGTCTCTGACAATCTTGCACTTTCTGTTTTGAAATGACATGAATGTTTGTGCCACTGTTTAATAACTGTTTAATAAATATAGTTTTGGTTAATTGACTTAGTTGTGATTTCCCTCTCTGCATGAAAGTTTAAAATGAGCATATATTAATGCAGTATGAACAAGAATATTTTAATGTAGACACATAGAATCATCATACTGGTGTGATTATATGCATCAAGTGTTCATTCAAGGCTAAGGCAAAATATCGAGATATATATTGTGTATCGTGACATGGCCTAAAAATATCGAGATATTAAAAAGAGGCCATATCGCCCAGCCCTACATTAGAGGTGTCCAAACATCTTTTATACACTGTGGGCCTGATCTACTAATATCCAAATACCATGCGCTAAACTGTGTGCAAAGAACATTTTAAATATTTCTCAAAAATGTGTAAAATATTTTCCCAAAAAAATAAGACTTATAGTAGAAACAATTACACACTATCTATAAGTCATATACATATATTTTTATTTACCTTTATTTAACCAGGAAAAAATCCCATTGAGATTAAAACTTCTTTTTCAAGGGAGTCCTGGCCAAGAGGCAGCAGAGTTACACAAAAAATTACATTCACATTACACTTTAAAACGACAGTATGGACATCAAGTAAAACAATTACAGATAACCGAGTCTCCTTCAAATGCTCTCAGTTTAGATTTAAAAGCATTTAAGGATACAAATTCAGTCAGCTTCCAGTCTCTTTGTAGCATGTTCCAAGCACAAGGAGCTGTATAGACGAAAGTTTTTTTTTCTAGCTCAGTGCGAGCAAAAGGGACAGAGAGCAACAGCTGATCGTTGGATCTCAATGCATAAGAGTTCGTACTTCTCTGTGAAATCAATGCACAAATGTATTCGGGCAATAGTCCCAGAAGAGCCTTGTAAATAAACGTGTACCAATGACCTAGTGGTGTGTCAAGACTCTACAGTTTGTGATTAACCTCAAAGAAGCTTGGTAAACACAGTCCACCATCTGAAGACAGGAATGAGTAGCATTCATATAAAAAAGATCACCATAATCTAGCACAGACACCGTATTTTTCGGAGTATAAATCGCTCCGGAGTATAAGTCGCACCGGCCGAAAATGCATAATAAAGAAGGAAAAAAAACATATATAATTCGCACTGGAGTATAAGTCGCATTTTTTGGGGACATTTATTTGATAAAACCCAACACCAAGAATAGACATTTGAAAGGCAATTTAAAATAAATAAAGAATAGTGAACAACAGGCTGAATAAGTGTACGTTATATGACGCATAAATAACCAACTGAGAACGTGCCTGGTATGTTAACGTAACATATTATGGTAAGAGTCATTCAAATAACTATAACATATAGAACATGCTATACGTTTACCAAACAATCTGTCACTCCTAATCGCTAAATCCCATGAAATCGTATACGTCTAGTCTCTTACGTGAATGAACTAAATAATATTATTTGATATTTTACGGTAATGTGTTAATAATTTCACACATAAGTCGCTCCTGAGTATAAGTCGCAACCCCGGCCAAACTATGAAAAAAACTGCGACTTATAGTCCAAAAAATACGGTAGAAATGTGGCAGAGACAAGGCGCCTTTTTTAAAATCAAAAGAAAAACATCTCTTAATACGGAAAAAAAAAAAATTATTTAAGTTTTAGTTTCTTCACCAGCTGATCAATAAAAGGTTTAAAAGTGAGAGAGTCATCAATCAAAACACCAAGGTATTTATATTCATGCAATAGTTCTATGACATTCCCTTCAAAGAGTGGACACTACCGGGGGAGTTTGAGGCACTTTCCTATGTTTGGAAAACAGCCCAAATTTTGCCTTGTCAGCATTGAGAACCATTTTTAAGTCAATAAGTGAATTCTGCACAGCGACAAAAGCTTTCTGCAGGGACATTGACAGCCTGTTCAACAGATGATCCAGAGCAATAAAATAATTGTATCGTCAGCATAAAAATGCATATTAGCATCAGAGAAATGTGTTTTTTGAGAGGATATATTGTATAGTCTCATAGGTATGGGGAATTTAAAAAATACAACATTTAATATTTCTCAAAAATCAGTAAAATATTTTCCCCAAAATAAGACTTGTAGAAGAAACAACTAGAAAACATCTAGGTCATGTGTTTTTGAGATGATGTATTGTACAGTCTTAAAGCTTTTGAAAATTTAAAATTTCACTTCCGATTTGTGGCATCACATGAGTTCACATCCTGTTAAACAGAGTTTGAGTCCATCTGTTTCAACTTGACACTGTCGAGTTTATCGATCACTTTGCGCAAAAACAGCACATCCTTTATGTTTAATGTGACGACTGTCGCTCACTTGTTTAAACAGTAACGTGTTTGTAAATAATTTATAAACGACCGCATTTTCGCCGACTTAACTTTTGACTGTCACACTAGACAAAACAATAAGCTTTGTTCACTGTTGTGGTACGGCTGGGTGGCATGGTAATGCGCGGATCGTTTCCCCAAGATGCACACGGACCTCTGGAATCAGCGTGCAGGTAAGAAGGATGATTTATTTTCATAAATCAATCAAGAATGCAAAAATACAGGAAAAGTGTGCCGATAGCACGGGAAGCTATAGCAAAACTTGGCACAGGAACAAAAAGCACAAGAATAACAAATCGTAACTGTTGCATGGAGCAAACAATACAGCCAGCCCGAGTGTAGCGAAAAACAGGAATAAATAGCTCTCTGATTAGTGCCCGGGAGCAGGTGAGCGTCCCGAACACTAATCAGAGGCAGGTGAAAATAATCAGCACCCATGGCATACAAGAAACACAAACCCAGGGTGCTGAAACAGAACTAAGGGGTTCTTAAACTAAAACAAAACATGATCCAGGCAACGGAATAATCACACGATGTATAATAAAACTCCTGATAAGAAGTCGCTATTTTTATATGTGTGTTACATTGGACAATGAACATTAATAAACATATAAACTGTAAATGTGCCAGATTGTAGCCGAAGGCTAATTTCCATCTGCAGTCCCTGGCAAGTTGATGGTAAATACAACAAGGTCCATAAAAAGTAAGGTTAGACAACACCAACATCAGACATTAACATTACAATAAAATACACAGACCAAGATATAGTAATACAAATAAAAAGTGGAGACCCAAATAAAACAGGAGGCTGCTGCATGACCTCAGCTCAGAACAGATCATAAAGTAACCATAGTAGTTAAAGTGCATAAGGCAGATGAATAAATGCTACAGTGCTTAATTGCAAGTGTGTTAAATTGTTGCATATAACAATGTGCCAAAGGAAGAAAATACATATCTCCCTTTGCCTCGTCAGTTAAAGTGCTGGTCTTATTGCACATACCCCTTTTGCACGAGGAGTTACCATTGTGTTTACGCAGGGAAAATTGCACCCAAAAAAGCATAAATTAACCAAATATCCCACAAAATATGAATGCATAACTTTTTGAATATAAATAGAAATCCGTAAACAAACTACGGTGAGTATATTGAGTATAATGAGTATAGTGTATATATACACATGTATATATAGTAATTAAGTGTTAAGGACAACTCCATTAACCAATCAGACCCCTTAAGTCCTCCTGAATATTAATTTGTCATCTTCACCAAGACAATTTTGGCAATTGTATGATTGCAAAATTTGTTGAGGAATGTCAGAGGAAGGCAATTTTCTGTTCCCAGTGTACTAAGCAAAGGTCTGCAGTTGGAAGTGTTTGATTGGAAAGTGCCCTGACCTCATCAAAAACCTGAGGAAAGAAGGGATTGCTTGTCAAAATCAGGGACCTCTGACATCACAAATCTTCTTCTGGATGAATGAACAGTCATACAAACACATTATAGAGGCATGAAAGCGGTTGTCGCTGCAATAGGAAGAGAAATGGATACAGTATGTTTTTCAAATCATGCTTTTGTCCAGCCATACATTGGTTTGTTGGGCACAGCCAGTGAAACCTGCCTGGTTCAGTGCCTGCTTTTTCTGTTCCACCCCAGGAATCGAACCTGGGTCGCCTGCATGAAAGACGAGCGTGCTAGCCACTGGCCTAATTCGACTTGTTTTTAACATTTTAATTACTTAGACCCTTTATGGTCCCCGGGAGCCCTAAAGGTAAAAAACAAACAAAATCCATATATTTTGTTATGGTTTGAAAATGAAAAATATCAAAATGGCCTTCGCATGCTTTAATTTTTATGTGTGCGGCCCTCAGTGGAAAAAGTTTGGACACCCCTGGTCCTAATGTATATGCAGAAAATATGCAGATTATCATAACACTCACAATAGTAGTAGGAAGAGATGCAAATATAATCATTTAACATTGTCAATGTGATTTATCAGGTCCGAAACTGTTTTGAGACAGCTGTTCTGCATCTATTTTTAGATAGATAGATAGATAGATAGATAGATAGATAGATAGATAGATAGATAGATAGATAGATAGATAGATAGATAGATAGATAGATAGATAGATAGATAGATAGATAGATAGATAGTACTTTATTGATTCCTTCAGGAGAGTTCCCTCAGGAAAATTTAAAACGTCTTGGAATATTTGTGCAAACTGGCAAACATTTTACCCTCTGCTAGTCTTGAACCCCAAGATGCAGAGATGTCAGGCGACATTTTTAATGTCAAAAACACAAAAGAATAGTGCAGCGGGTAAGGGCACAGGAAACATTAACACAGGCACAAGCAAAACAATGATCCAGCACTTTCTGCAGGACAGGCTGGCATATAAAGAAGCCTGATTGGCAACCCAGAACAGGTGTGCCCAGATGGCCAATCAGAAACAGGCGAGGGAGACAACGCGCGATCAGGCCAGAGGAGTGGTGGAGGAAGTGAAACTAAAATAAGAGCGCTGGAAAGGAAATACATACAAAAATAAGAGAATATACAAAATAAAGTCGGGCCTGACAAAACAAATGGAGAGAGCAATGGCGCGTCTTAGAGGTGGAACGATTTGAAGCATACGAACGTAGTAGGACAGCGACCGGTGTGCACATATCCAGATTGTGCACACCAGATTTAGCAGCAGTGTGCTAAATCTGGTGATGTGACGTCACCTGATGTGTCGAGCCTTCGAGGCGTGGGTCGAATGAAGGAGGCGTGCCCGCAAAACGCGTCTCGAGGCTTGCTTCATGTAGGGGAGGAGCCAGAAATGATGACGTGAGAAGCCTCGCTGTCCTGGGCATGACGTTAAAGTGCATCCAGCAGTGGAGGCTCCTCTATGGGGTCTTGGGGCACTAGGAGGTTAACCTCTTTACTACTGTTACCCCAGGTGGCCCTTGGCAAAGGCCTAGTACCTGACTGCCCCCTAGTCAGGGATACGGTGAAGACCTCAACGGCGGAGCAGGCGGAAGACGGTAGATTTAAGAACTACCAGAACGGCTGCGATGGCGGTAGAAGGCTGCAGCAGAAAAGGGTCCCCAGTCGTCTTGGACTCCATTCCACTGGACCCTGACCCGATTCTGTCAAGGATCGTGTGGTGACTGTCTGTGCACCAGTCTCCCCACGTTAAACAAAGTCACACACAGGCATCCTCCATAAAGGGATACACCCCTACCAAGAGGATCGTCATACTCATTCGAGTGACCGCCGATGACCATGTGGCAACTTCGGGAGGCGGTTCAGATTTTGCGACGAGATTCGACAACATATAAACAGCAGAAACTCCCCTGAAAATGTGAGCTTTAGAGAGTTGTGATCTGTTTGGAATCTTGATAGAGAGTATACTTTTTTTTTGTTATGCCAATAAAATAAGAGAATAACAGCACATTAAATTAAATTTGAAAGCAGGCTTTATTCAAGCCGTTTACTTCTTTGTGAGCAGTATGAATTACACAAAATTTAAACATGAAACTTGATATATGCTAAATTTGATTTGTCATCATGGCAGTTCTGTGGTAGTGTAATGGCACTTGTCTTTTGTGCCACATGACGTTGGTTTGATTCTCTGCAGCGTCATTATTATTTAATGTCAGCAATTGTCTTAAGATTCCCTCCATACTTGGTGATGGTGATCTACTATAAAAGCTCCAGCTTCCCCTGGGGTAGACCGATGGTTGTATGGGTACCACCCCTGTAAAAGTAGGTGCTCCCCTGTCCCACCCCTGAAAAAAAAAATCTGGACACACCACTGAGAGAAAGAGAATCTTCCATGTTTGTGTCAAAATTCTACATGCTTCTTTCAGACATATATAATATTATATGGGAGGATTTGGAGACAGCAGACAATCTGCATTTTCTTGTGTCTAGATCAGGGTTCGGCAACCCAAAATGTTGAAAGAGCCTTATTGGACCAAAAATGAAAGAAAAAAAAATCTGTCTGGAACCGCAAACATTTTAAGCCTTCTATAAGTGTTATAATGAAGTCAATACATAGTATAAGTGTCTATATTAGCTATATTAGCCTACTATCAAAATGACTATGTGTCGCAGGCTGACACAAATCTTGGTTGACATAATAGTTGAAATGTAATATTTATTCTACCCATTTTCACAACATTGGAACACATTAGTAAAAAAGGAGGCTTCTCAGAGGGTGAGATGACCCCTCTAAATTACTGGCTTAGAATGGCCAAAGGTAAAGATTTGTGTGTCCAAGTTAAAGGAAAAGGCGGGCTGTGTCCTTCGAATGGATTTATTACAATCTATGCAAAATTGGGTTACGTTTGCTGTGGTCTATAACAAACCACTATCAGAAATGCAGGCAATATTGCATACAGAGAATATGTCATGAGATGTGCAGATATAAATTAAATACACAGAGGAGTGAGGACATAAGTAAAGGAAATTAAATGAGCTCAAATATACCTACAAGTGAGGCATAATGATGCAATACGTACATAAAGCTATCCTAAATAGCATGGTAGCATTGATTAGCTCGCAGTCATGCACTGACCAAATAGGCTTGATAAGAACTCCACACAAGTCAGTAACATCAACAAAACTCACCTTTGTCCATTCTCACACAGCATAAAACGTTTGGTGGACAAAATGAGACAAAGAATGAGTGACATAAATTATGTCTTTCTCTGGCATCGTTGAAGAATGTTATACATGTAAACAAACTACGGTGAGTTCAAAGACCACCAAAATTAGTAGGACAAAACGGCGCTCGCCAAATACTCTCATCAGAGAATCATGTTTAAGAGTGGGATTTCTAACAACTATGGAGGTTTGTGTCATGTTGTCCTCCTACAGAAACCCTATTAATTATATTTTCGTACATTTTTGAAAAAGCTCCAGGGAGCCACTTGGGTGGTGCTAAAGAGCCGCAGGTTGCAGACCACCGGTCAAGATCATTGCGCCGCACACCAGTGCACTAAAAAGTGGGTTCCTATGTAGATCGCGCTGCAGGAGTGCTTCAAAAATGCCAAGAAAAGGTGGTACATATAATAGTTGTATGCCACATGTTTCAAAACATGGCAAAACACCACGAGAGAAATGACTGTCTCCATTATGACAGCTGTGTATTACACAAAAAAATTCTTATTGCATCACTTTTGTGCTTGTTATTAAAATAGTAACATGCCCACTAATAGTACAGGCAAACTTTATAGTTTGCATATGCTATTTAGCATATGTTATTTGGAATCTTAGCAGATCAAGTGTCTTAAATAATACAAACGTACTTCACCAACTGAAGTTGAAGACATTTCAACTGCTTAACCAAACAAAAGCAACTAAGGTCCATTTTACGTCCACAAGCAGAACTTTAAGGAGCATCATTTTTCATAATTGTTGGCACAATATTGTCTGAGGACTAAAATCATTAAATAGGTTGAAAGTATATTTCCACCCATAAACCAAGACAGGCTAAACTGCCTTGTATTTACGTTCTCATCTGAAAAGGAGTCTCTTAGGTACACTATGCGGACCAGGATTGTGTGAACTAACACAGGAGCAGCTTCCGACTATACGTTATATAGTGAAGTATGTAATTTTAATCTAACCTAGCCTTCGTTCAATGTTTTTCTGTGAAAGTGTTAAATCAACCATTGCATATGAAACAACTCATTATTCCCTATTACTATCTGGCAAGCTGATGACCATCAAACCTGCTTGACCCAGCAGAACATCTGGAACAGGACATAATGGATATTCCCAAAATACTGTGAAGCTGCCTGCAGGTACTTCCTCCCAAGTCACGAAAACATCGCATTAGGTGCACGACATCCTCTTTTAAAACCCAAGTAAAAGCATTGCTGTCTAGCAGTTCAGTTCCTGCTGACTGAATAATCAATACCTGCAACAGGGCAGAGCACTATGATTTTTTACTGCATATTTTTAATATTATAGTTGTAGAGGATTTGTGGGTTTAATTTAGCAATGTGTTCTTAACTCTCAGAAGTCCACAACCTCATATCCATCAACTTTTTCGACAGATGCTTCGTTTTAGCTCCTCTCGAAAGTGCAGACTTCACACTGCATACCAGTCTTTAAATGGTCGAGTAAAAGCAGACTCAAATAATCAATAATATTCACCATGATTTTGTAACTGTGTCAGCACTTTTATAGTTCATTTGTAAGTGCTTTTGATGCAAGACAAAGAGAAACACTCGTCGTTGTTCAATCAACGCCTTAGGGGAAGTCAATATTGCCATCAATGGCCAACTGCGCACATCATGGCCTACGCATGCCTAACTTCTTTCTTTGTATGTGTCATGATATTATTTATAAATTCAACTTTCTTGAGATGAACAAACTTTTTATTTTGGAATGGGACATATAATTTGTTGTGTATATATGTTAACTGCCTTACGCCTTGAAGCTAAATAAATAGTATATACACTACCGTTCAAAAGTTTGGGGTCACCCAAACAATTTTGTGGAATAGCCTCCATTTCTAAGAACAAGAATAGACTGTCGAGTTTCAGATGAAAGTTCTCTTTTTCTGGCCATTTTGAGCGTTTAATTGACCCCACAAATGTGATGCTCCAGAAACTCAATCTGCTCAAAGGAAGGTCAGTTTTGTAGCTTCTGTAACGAGCTAAACTGTTTTCAGATGTGTGAACATGATTGCACAAGGGTTTTCTAATCATCAATTAGCCTTCTGAGCCAATGAGCAAACACATTGTACCATTAGAACACTGGAGTGATAGTTGCTGAAAATGGGCCTCTATACACCTATGTAGATATTGCACCAAAACTCAGACATTTGCAACTAGAATAGTCATTTACCAGATTAGCAATGTATAGAGTGTATTTCTTTTAAGTCAAGACTAGTTTAAAGTTATCTTCATTGAAAAGTACAGTGGTTTTCCTTCAAAAATAAGGACATTTCAATGTGACCCCAAACTTTTGAACGGTAGTGTATACTTATTATATAAATATTTTTTGTTGTCAAACAATTCAAATAGTTCATCGGGATTAATCGCATTGTCCAGAGTTAACTCATAATTAATTGTGATTAATCACAAATATATATATTTTTAATCTTTAATAAGTGTACCTTATTACAGTGACCCAACATTAAGGGTTAGAAATGTTACAAAACTGACAATTCGATTTTGATTCCTGGGGTGACGATACGAGTCAGAGTCAACACAATTCTCGATTCAGACCGATTTTTGCAATATATTAATTGTTATAAAAATTGTAATAAAACATTTTCAAAACAGGTTACAAAAGCTTGGCTTGGCTGCTAAAGGATGAAGTACAAGTGGAGGGAGTAAGCGCGCAGAGGGCGTAAAAAAAAATGTTGACAAAATTATGAAAACCTTTAGAATTGAAATACCTTTTTTCATATCTGAATCACGATTCTTAAGAATCGTGATTCAGATATGAATCAATTTTTTGGAGCACCCCTATCCAACATACTGGACAATTTCTTTGATTCATGCGATTTGTTTACTAAACACTATGCTTTTTTTCACAGCTCACCACCAAATTGACACACACAAACACAGGCACACCTGGGGCCTAATCCAGTCCTTTAGTGCTCTCTCTTGCTCCCATTTATGGATGTAATGATATAAAAATGTCATATCCTGGTTATCGTGACCAAAATTCAGTGTGTGCTAAAATAGTACTGCACACACTGAAATCTTTTTGACCAAGTTATTTTTTTTTTAATAACTAAAATAAATAGACATGCTGTTAGAAAACCCACTATTTTGCATGTTTTGTGTTTCTTATGCCTCACCATAGTGTTTTAGTCTTAGTATTGTATCTGTTTTAATGGCAAAGTTTCTATTGTTTTAAATATTGGTCTATATTGGTTATATGTATTTAAATGAAAAGTGCATAACAAATAAAATATGTTATTATTTATTATTTCTGTTGGGCATTGCGGCGTCCTACTCTGTACAGTGGTCCTTGAATGCACAGTAAAAACACCTACCGTATTTTCCGCACCATAAGCCGCACCTAAAAACCACAATTTTTCTCAAAAGCTGACAGTGCGGCTAATAACCCGGTGCGCCTTATATATGGATTAATATTAATATTTATTTTCATAAAGTTTAGGTCTCGCAACTACGGTAAGCAACCGCCCCCATAGAAGAGGAAGCGCTTCTTCTTCTACTGTAAGCAACCGCCAAGGTGAGCACCTGCCCCCGTAGAAGAAGAAGCGCGCGGATATTACGTTTCATTTCATTTGTGTGTTTCTGTAAAGACCACAAAATGTCTCCTACTAAGAGACACGCGTACAAGGTTCCACTGACTTTTGATATTCATGTGAACCGCACTGTGCATACAACGGGAACACGTACGGTGAATATTCGCACCACAGGGAATGAGAAGTCGTCCTACTGTGGTTCTAGCTTGCCATGCTAATGGCCAGAAACTTCCACCCACGGTGATATTCAAAAGGAAGACCTTGCCAAAAGAGAACTTTCCAGCCGGCGTCATCATAAAAGCTAACTCGAAGGGATGGATGGATGAAGAAAAAATGAGCGAAGAGACCAGGTGACTTTTTTCACGCAGCTCCGTCCCTGTTGATCTATGACTGCATGCGCGTCCACATCATAGATGGTGTCAAAAAACAAGTGAAGCACACCGAAGAAGAATAATTCGAGGGATTTGTGGATGAGTAATAACTTCAGAAAGTGAGCTTTAAATGTTTATTTTGTGTGTTGTGTTACACTAACGTATGAGCAACGTTGAGTTATTGATGTTGCTATTGCTCTGCACTATTTTGAGTGTTACTATTTTTGTGATTGCACATTTGCACATTACATTTGGGAGTGAACAGAGTTGTTAGAACGCTGGTTTGTGATATATTATTAAAGTTTGACTGACCTATCTAACTGTTTTTTTGACATTCCCTTTAGCGTAGCGTAAGTGCGGCTAATAACACGGGGCGGCTAATAGGTAAACAAAGTTTTGAAATATGCCATTCATTGAAGATGCGGCTTACAACACGGGGCGGCTTACGGTGCGGAAAATACGGTATATCATATTCCTCTGAATATACTGTAGAACAATAACTCTGTACTGAGAGATCACAGCTTGTAGGTTCAATGTGCACAATTTAATATCTAACTTGCTCAGACAGCATTGTGTTTATATATGTTTTGATTGGGGTATGAAGTTTATTGTTTTCATGTTAGCATTTAAGCTAGTGAGCGAGACCCAGTCAGTCTGTAAATTTATCAAAGTGGAGTTATCAACAGGCCTGGAAGTTTGTCATTTTAGGGGCAAGGCCACTTGACTTCTGGTGTCTTCAACCTTTTGAGGGCACAAAGGGCGAAATGTCAGGGCAGGAAAGCCATCAAAACAAAACAACAGTTATGATTAATGTAGCTTAAAGGTTAAGGATGATTACATTTTTAATATGCATAGGACATGTCAGTTTTCATTCACATTAAACTAGCATGGTCGAGTGGGTTAGAGAAAACTGCAAAACCCGCACACATTGTCGTGTTGCTTCGCTAAATATGAACAGTGTGTTACATATTATATGTTGAGAGTTTATTGTCTTCTTACGCTTTCACAAATGTATCAAACTTTCTTACCTTAGCTTAGCTCATTCGACTTCTTCATTTAGTGCATTGGGCTTTGAGGAGCTGGAGACGTTCGCACATCTCGATTACAGACTTTAACTCCTGTTTGGCCGGGTGATGCTTTGTGTTGTATAACACTGTGCTGCTTGTGTGACTCCGCCGGTTTATACGAGGCAGGATTAAACCCACCACTGGTCAAAGAAGCCGTAACAACATTAAAATATATCTTTCTCACTGGCACTCATTAAAGGCAGCCACTCTTGTTTCCCTCTCCCTTTATCTCTCCTGCTTGCTTCTTTGTTTTGTCTTTTCTTAACTTTCTTGTTGCCTCAACGAAATTGATCAACTTTCCTCTCAACGAAATTGACAAGATCTCGGGTTTGGGGGAACCTGTCTGTCCTGATGGAACGGTTGTTGCTGGACACACGTGCCTGGCGACCCTTTCAGTTGAGGATGTTGAAGATATTTAAAACTATTCGGAACCATGATAACAGGATATATGGTGATTGGGGTAAGCGTTGCTCTGGGTATCGACAAATTGGAAGATGCTTGCAGCCGTTCAAAGTACCCTAAAGCTGCCACAAATGATTAAAGGATGCGAGCAGAACTGTGGGCACTCAGACTTTTGCGATTTTTGCTCTGATGGTGAAGTATGATGAATTTGAGGACTAGAAATAGACAATTAAGAGTGATATGCTTAAATTGATTTTCGTTCGCTCAAACACAAACATTCTAATATGGCTGGCTCAAAGCGACATGGCAAGGTCGTTGCTTCGAGACTCTCCCAGTGCAGCGAAGACACAACAAAATTCCCTGTCTGTCATTTACACACACCTGTTGTTGTTGACTTTTGTTGGATTGACTGGGTATGCTATCGCATTTGCAAGATCACCAAGGTCGCGGAACAGAGACACGCTGCAGGCTTACACACACATATGCATCCACGAGAAATACACGCCACACACACACATACTCCACCCTCAATCCCACACTTTCAACGCTTCACCTCAAGTGGTATGATGGAACACAAAGCAACGCCCCTAGTGGCTGGCAGCTTCGGGCCGGATGCCCGCCCCTCACTCCTTGTTGCAAATTGGGAGTTGTAGGTTGTAATATGGGTCAGCACGGCGGGACAGGGGTTAGTGCATGTGCCTCACAATACAAAGGTGCTGAGTTCAATCCCGGGCTCGGGATCTTTTTGTGTGGAGTTTGCATGTTCTCCCTGTTCCCTCTGGGTACTCCCTCCGGCTTCCTCCCACCTCCAAAAACATGCACCTGGGGATAGGTTGATTGGCAACACTAAATTGACCCTAGTGTGTGAATGTGAGTGTGAATGTCGTCTGTCTATCTGTGTTGGCCCGGCGACAAGGTGGCGACTTGTCTAGGGTGTACCTCGCATTCCACCCGAATGCAGCTGAGATAGGCTACAGCACCCTCCGCGACCCCGAAAAGGACAAGCGGTAGAAAAAGGATGGATGGATGGATGGATGGATGTTGTAATATGTATATGTGCTTTGCTATAGAGTTTTTTTCTCACTTAAGACTGGGCCTTTTTTTTTTTAACTCATCCTTCTACAGCGTCTAACTTTTTCCCACCTTTTAGGGTGTAGTGGCACCCTGTTCTGTCCAGATGCATCCGTCATTTTTCGAAGGGCACACAGCCAAACAGAGGGGCAACTTTCAGGCTTGTCACTGACAGTTTGGTTATGTTTTGGTTTTTCCTCCGGCTCGTGTTTTATTTTCTGTCAGCGCTCTTATTTTAGTTCCTTTTCCTGCACGTCTCGCTGAGCGTTTGTTTCCCTCACCTGTACCTGATTGGCAGTCTGGCACACATGGAGGCAATAACCTGCCTCAAATTCTCACCAGCTTTGAAAGTAAACAGGTTTTTAAAAATAGAGTAATATTTTATCTGAGTCTTTAAATTAGTTTGCTCGTTGATGATTTGTTTGGTTTTATATTGTGTAGTTATATTTATATGGTAATTATTATTCTGTGACTGTAAATTGTTTGCTCGTTTTTTTATTGATGCTTTTATTTTTTTTATTTTTTTTTCTGTATTGTGTAGTTATAATTATTAGCTTTTACTTGTAATTGTATTGAATTGTGGACCCCAAGAAGACTAGTGGGTTGTTGAGGCAACCAGCTAATGGGGATCCTTAAAAAAAATCAAATCAAAATCAAATTGCCAATCAAGCTACTATTTATACCTGCCTCGCCGTCCAGTCAGGGCTGGAGTATTGTGAGCTGTTCCCTGGTTCCTGTTCGCTGTGTCATGTATGCTGTTTCCAGTTAGCCTGTTTCCTGTTTCCTGGTTCCTGTTTCCTGATTCCTGCATTTTATTTTTGACATTAAAGGTCATGTTTTCCTGCATCAAGGCTGCCATCTCTGCATCTTGGGGTTTGTCACCAACACTTCCCGACAGCAACAAGAGCCACGGCCATCGTGGCCGCCGTGAAATTCCTGCCCTTATTATCAATCACGGTTTTTCAGTCATTTTAATTTAAAAGATAATCCTAACTAGAGATGTCTGATAATGGCTTTTTTGCCGATATCCGATATTGTCCAACTCTTAATTACCGATTCCGATATCAACCGATACCGATATATACAGTCGTGGTGGATGCATTAAACAATGTAACAAGGTTTTCCAAAATTAATCAACTCAAGTTATGGAAAAAAATGCCAACATGGCACTGCCATATTTATTATTGAAGTCACAAAGTGCATTATTATTTTTAACATGCCTCAAAACAGCAGCTTGGAATTTGGGACATGCTCTCCCTGAGAGAGCATGAGGAGGTTGAGGTGGGCGGGGTAGGAGGTATGAGGGGGTGTATATTGTAGTGTTCCGGAAGAGTTAGTGCTGCAAGGGGTTCTGGGTATTTGTTCTGTTGTGTTTATGTTGTGTTACGGTGCGGATGTTCTCCCGAAATGTGTTTGTCATTCTTGTGGGTTCACAATGTGGCGCATATTTGTAACAGTGTTAAAGTTGTTTATACGACCACCCTCAGTGTGACCTGTATTGCTTTTGACCAAGTATAGCTTGCATTCACTTGTGTGTGTGAAAAGCCGTAGATATTATGTGACTGGCACATAATAAGGCCCGCCCCCAATATTGTTGTCTGGGTGGAAATCTGGAGAAATTTGGAAGAATGGTTGCCCCGGAAATTTTCGGGAGGGGCACTGAAATTTGGGAGTCTCCCGCAAAGGCAATGCCTTTAAGGTGTATTGGCACTCTGTACTTCTCCCTACGTCCGTGTACACAGCAGCGTTTTTAAAAAGTCATACATTTTACTTTTTGAAACCGATAATTTTGAAACCGGTACCGATCATTTCCGACAATACATTTTAAAGCATTTATCGGCCGATAATATCGGCAGTCCGATGTTATCGGACATCCCTAATCCTAACCATTGAGTGTTTTACTGCAGTTATCATTATTACGTTTTATTGTTACATATACTCCCATTATGAAATATATATGCTAATTATAAAAAATTATATTTTGTATTTAATTTTCCCCACTAATTCTGCCAATAAAGCACATGCGTCATTCGCGTGAGCAACCCGCGACTCACTAACTTTGCAAAAAGTCCCTAGTAAAAACACTGCATAATCGCACGTTAAAACTAAAGTGCCAGTAAAGGGAACTTTTGTTAACTCATTATTATCGCCTTAACATTAATAGCGTAAATATATGGTAAGAATTTCACTATATTTATCTCTATTATTTAGTATAACTCATGAGACATTTAGTCTTGTGTTCTGAGAACGGGATTTTATGTGTGATTTTAGGGCCAAAGGTCCAAAAAAAGGGTAATGAAAAATGACAAAACCACCTGCATTAGGTCATTAAAAATACAGAAAATAACTAGGCGCCTCTCAAAATACCGCTCAAATGGTTTGTTCAGCATAACTTGTTGGAGCCAATCTATTTGACCACCCTCTATTGTAGTCACTCTGCACTTAAGAGGCCACCTTGGAGACACTGCATGAGAAAACAGGCAAGTCTAAAGGGAGACAATGTGGATAGTATGCTACTGCAAGTGATGGAAAACAGGGAAATTGGGAGGGGCGCAGATCTGCAAAGTAGAACATGCAGCAGTGGTGAGGAAGGGAGGCTGAGATGTGAGCTAAAGGAGAGAACAACAAGAGAGGCTCCCTCAGGTGCTGATGTCGACTGGGGAATAGACAGAAGAACCGCTGTTGCACTGCAGGACAAGCAAGACAGACGTCAGTGTTTTTGTGTGTGCTGTTCGATATGCAAATCTGTGTATGCATGTGTGTGACACAAGTTGTCTGTTGTTTTCCCCTAAGCACGCAGAGGAGGAAGCACTTTACAACCCAAATTGTGCCTTCCATTGTTTGACAGTGCAGCTGCATAATGATAGTGAGACTCGAAAAGGAACAATTATATTTGTGATGGGAAATCACTCACACACAAATGTTGGAATCAATACATAAATTAGTGTTCAAACGACAAAAAATTTAACCAGATCAATAACATGGTTGCTGTGGATGAATTTGTCATTAATTGTTCATTTTTATTAAATTAAAGTGACTTAAGACAAAAAGGGAGAATATTTCTTAAACACCTTCAGCATTATGTCCATGCTAAGAAAAAAAAAGTTTTTCAAAACAAACATTAACGTGGACTTTTTACTCCTTCTGTGTTTCAAATGTGCTATTTTAAGCAGGAAGTGCTTCCGTGACAAGAAAGATGTCTGCAGAGTGTGCATAATACTTTGTCAGTCGACCGTTATGTCACTGGGCTTTTTTTGTGCTTATATTTCCTATCGAGAGGGACAACCTGCTGTTTAGTGTTGTGACTTGTTTGCTTCTACCACATCAACTGTCCATTTGTGTGTGCAGGATGGTGACACTAATAAGACAAACTGCCCAATTTTTTTTTCATGTGTTCATTTTGTGCTGCAGATGGGTTATTGGGTTGCAATGTTTAATCAGATTGATAATGAGAATGGATTATTACACTTTAACGCATTCATTGTTACATCCCTAAAACCAGTGGCGGGCCGTGCGTTTCCCACCTTCAGTGATGTCTGACTTCAATAATTACCTCTCAAAATACTGGGGGTGTAACGGCACGTGTATTTGTATTGAACCGTTTTGGTACGGGGGTTTCGGTATATATATATATATATATATATATATATATATATATATATATATATATATATATATATATGTATATATATATATATATATATATATATATATATATATATATATATATATATATATATATATATATATATATATATATATATATATATATATATATACATACATATATATATATATATATATATATATATATATACATATATATATATATACATATATATATATATATATGTGTATATGTATATATATATATATATATATATATATATATATATATATATATATATATATATATATATATATATATATATATATATATATATATATATATATATATATATATATATATATATATATACCGAACGAGTTTCCACATGGACATATTAAGTATGCTAGCAGCGACCGGGGCTACGATAGACTGACCATACGTCCTCTTTTCACCGGACATGTCCTCTTTTGCGGGGCTGTCCGGGCGGAGTTTCTTAAATGCCTCAAATGTCCAGCATTTTGAGTTAGGGTTGCGTCTGTTTTCAATGTACGTTCAGGGTTAAGAAGGGGTTAAAAACAAAACAAATGGTAGAGGTGTGCGCGCAGCAGCATTGGTGAGGGAGGGGCAGAGACAGAGAGAGCGAGAGAGTTATGATAAACGCGCATGCGTCGCCAGGCTCTGCTTTTTATCCATAGATTTATCAGATTAAATTTTTTATTATCTATAGCAGGGGTGTCAAAAGTGTGCCCCGGAGGCCAATTGCGGCCCACGGCTAATGTTTTAAAGGCCCACGGCACATTCTAAAAATACTATTAAAATAAACAAAAACATAACAAAAGTGAAATAAAAAAGCTTAAAGGTTAAATGTAATTTAGAAAAAGTTACAATGTTGACTAATAAAACAAAGCTGTTTTTTTTTTTTTTCAAACTGTCATTGCTCAAAACATAATATTGAATCAAAATCAATGTTATTATGAATTATTGACCTATTCAAGGTTCCGATTACTTCACATCAAATATTCCACTGAGAAAAATATTTTTGGTGGAAGATTTAGAAAATTTGGAAAATAAATAACCAAAAAATTTATATTTTGTTGTTTTCTTACTGTACCGAAAATGAACCAAACCGTGACCTCTAAACAGAGGTACGTACCAAACCTAAATTGTTGTGTACCGTTACACCCCTACAAAATATCATAATTGATGTCACCACATGACCATTGCTGGAGAAATACTATACAGGAACACATTTACGCCCTACTGGGCATTGAACAACATCAACAGTGTACAAAACGGGTTATTTAAAAATCTAATACAACGCATCAGCAATTAAAACATATCGTATGTGGTACTGTCAAAACTAAAATAGCAAAAAACATATTAAAAGTGAAAAAATAAAGTATTTGAACTCACAATTTATAGACCTTTTCGACGCCGTATAAGCCAGTGGTACCCCTCGCTGTTGGCTTATTCGAGTGGAAATGGCGAACATTTTCCCATTTCGTCGCCAGAACAGCTGAGCTAGCTTCCTAGGTTGGCCGTCTCACAAGATGTAGTTTCTCTTTAAATATCCTTCTTGAAAATGGGCTTGCAAATATATATCTATATATCACCTAATCAACGTTTTGTTCTCCTTCTCTGCTATCCCGGTCTGGCTACGGCGCAACACTTCCCGCTGCCTGCTAAATCGGAACTTGTGAGTGGATACTCACTTTGGAATGACAAGTGAGTATCCAATCACAGTCTCGTTAACATCAGGCTACTGTCAACAACTGGTGATCTGATTGGCTATCGCAACTGTCTCTCGACTCTATGTGTTCTCAAATTCATCCGCTAACGGTCCCGATGAGTATCCAATCACAGGGCGCGTAAATGTCACGTTCAACCTTTGGCCAGCTAGAAGGCGTTACTGACAACAACTCGTGATCTGATTGGCTATCGCAACTGTCTATCAACTGTATGTCCCCGTTCACTTACAGTGCACGGACGCCCGCATTGTTGACTCTGAAGGCCTCTGGCAGATTTCGTACAGCATGGCAACATAAGCTAGCCGAATTCTGAATGAATACAAACTAAAACTAAAAACAACAGCACTGGAAGGAGCATAGTATGTCATGAAGAGAATATGAATACTTTTAGATATTTAGGAAGAGTAAATAAAACAATTATTTTATCTTTAATTATGATCATGATTTCTGGTTATGTTAGGCCAGCAGAGAAAGAGCCTTGCTGGCCCTGACGGCACACCACTGCCTAAAACTACATATGCAAGTAATAGAAAAAGGTTTTGACTTTGATTTGTGCATTTATATGGCAGAAGTGTCTCCCAGCCAACAATCTATTCAGTGCTCTCCTCCAGAGCGGCTGTGTTTAATGCCGGTGATTATCAGTTTAAGCCTATTTTACAGCTGTACTCCATTTCAATTACTATGGATAACAGAGCTGAGGGTTGAGGAGTGAGGAGGAGAGACACTAGAGGAGCCGAAGGGGTGACAAAAAGGAGTGCTTGCTGGGGGAAAGGATAAACAGAAACATTCAGGGAGGTGGGGGAGAAAGTTTCAAAAGAGGATGCAGATAGTCCAAAATGCTAGCCAAGCGTTATACTTGTATAGCACTTTTCTACCTTCAAGGTACTCAAAGCGCTTTGACACTATTACCACATTCACCCATTCACACACACATTCACACACTGATGGCGAGAGATGCCAGGAAAGGCCCTAACCACGACCCATCAGGAGCAAGGGTGAAGTGTCTTGCTCAAGGACACAACGGCCGTGACGAGGTTGGTAGAAGGTGGGGATCGAACCCTCAGGTTACTGGCACGGCCAGTCTCCCAACAGCGCCACGCCGTCCCTGTTATAAGGTGTTTCATGTAAACACTGAATCATCTAAAAAGAAGAACTATTCATACCTTCAAATTTCCGAACTGAACTAAGCATTTTGTACAGCCATACAGTATATTGAAATAATTTCACCGTCTGTTAGGTCAGCTTACTCTGAGTGTCGGCAAAGCTGTAGATGTTTCAAACCACACATTGTTTGGACTCATATTGAGCGAGCAAATCTAGAGAAATGTTGTCAAAAGGCTAAAAAACACTTAAAAACCACACTCAAAGTAGCACAGTGCTACTGACTGAATGAGCAGTGAGCACCGGAGATCGATTAGCCACAGAGGGTGTGATGCCTGGCACAAATTGGCTGCGTTCCAGGCACACAATGGGTGGATGAAGATTCGTACACCAAAGCTTATTTTTATATGCTCTTCTTTTCGTAAATCAAAAAGTGCGTACAATGAGGTTTTTGTAAATCAGGGTTACACTTTACATTCTTTCTTGAAATCCGTAGTGTTTTTCAGCTTCTTTATGAAAGTGCTGGTACATGCAACTTTCTTTGGCCCTTTGGTGGCCTACTTTACAGTCGTACTCAATGGGGGAAAAAAGCACAGAGACGCACACGTGTGATTCTTTGTCTGGGCACTCGATACCACCGAATCCTACACAGGAAACTTTTTCAGCATAATGTTTGGCCGGACGATAACCGAGATTGTATACGAAAACCGGAGCTAACCTTTAGTGAGAATTTTCAGCAAAGAACAAATCTACAAAAAACTGACGAATCACTGTTAAATAAAACAAGTTGCTGAGTTGTGTACTATTGATGTAATGACTGACATGTAGACTGTCAGTGACTGCAGCAAAAAGCAGGGATCTTACATAATTTACAAAAATCTAATGAACTAAAGCTGCTTAATTGTGTGTGTTTTTATTTCTCCGACTTCATCACAGATTCGGAAAAATAACCCACAAAGGCTCAGAAAGAAATTGTCATTCTGTTGTATTTTTATCCTAGACAGAATTATTTACAGCTTCAACTGATTCAACGAGACAGATTTAGCCTTGAAAAAGCCTTTACAGTTAATGGCAGCTCTTTATTGTCTCCCAAATAGCCGTAGTCCTATTTCTATTCTAAGCTGGTAGCCAATGACAGAGAGGAGGATTCTGCCACACATGCATCATTACCTTTAAGCTCCCCGTTTTGTGTCTTCACTGCCATGGCTGCAAGATTGAGTGTCTTGCTTTGGGGCAAACAAGCCTTGGTTTCGGAATTTGGATTGATATGGGTTTTTTTTTTAGTCTATTCAGCCAGAGTTCACAGATGTTGACTAATATATACATATATATGTACATACACACACACACACGCACACATACATACATATGTATACATATATACAGTATATACATACCGTATATACACATATGTCTACACATATATATGTATAGATATATATATATACACACATATATATATCCATATACATATACATACATATACTGTATATACATATACATATATATACACATATATATATATACATACAAACATACATACATATACTGTATATACATATACATATATATACACATATATATATATATATACATACAAACATATATACATATATACATATATACATACATACATACATACATATATACATATATATATATATATATATATATATATATATATATATATATATATATATATATATATATATCAGTGGCGTGCAGTCACTAGAGGCAGGGGAGGCACGGCCTCACCTGCCATCATGGAAAGAAAAAAAAAAGTAAAAAGAAAAAAATAATAATTATATTGTTATATGTATCCAGTGATTATACTAAAGTTATTTTCCATTTAACTTCACCAGTTTTAGATTATTTTTATTTTTATTTTCACATTTGCCGTTCAAATACTGAGAAGAGACGGTGCGGTGATCAGCAGCCAGTTGAGGCACGTCACTCAGTTGTGCCTCAACATGGATTGTGCGCAATGACTCGGCTAACTGCTGGCCTGCTGTGCAGTGAGACCGTATTGCTATATGAATTATATTATACATTTCCATAGTTTAGTTAGCTGAGGTATATAATGTCCAGTGTATTTTGTCAACAACTGTATGTGTGTAACGTATTTCTTGTGCTGAGCGATCATAAAACTCTGCTGCGAAGACGCACTGTGAGAGGCTCGTCTCATAACCCCGCCTCCTGGTGCCAAGCACCTCCGCCGCAGAATGCACCGCCCGACAGGAGCGCCACACCAACCAAAGCCCACACCCAAACCCTCCACGTGCAAGACCGAATCCACCCAAAAAAAGTCACTTAACAAGAAGCCAAAAAGTGCAAAAACAACAATGCTCGCGCTGGAGGAGCGGCGAACGACCGCAGGGACACAACATTAGGTACACCTGCAGACTGCAGCACGGATTTCATATTTCATTCATTCACAACTCTTCCAACACGAACACCACTGTTCCCGTACTTATAAGTAAAGGTAAGACCATAATAACGTTTTTTTTATTAAATGTGCTTTTTTGTGTCCTACAGTTTGTAAGTGTAAAGTTAAAGTTAAGTTAAAGTACCAATGATTGTCACACACACACTAGGTGTGGTGAAATTTGTCCTCTGCATTCGACCCATCCCCTTGTTCACCCCCTGGGAGGTGAGGGGAGCAGTGGGCAGCAGCGGTGCCGTGCCTGGGAATCATTTTTGGTGATTTAACCCCCAATTCCAACCCTTGATGCTGAGTGCCAAGCAGGGAAGAATGCTGGTATGAGCTTTTAAACATAACCCGTTAACTGCTGCCAATCAAATGGTGAATAAGATACTCTTTAGGGTTCACGCCACTGATATATATATATATACATACATATATACATACATACATATATACACTGATATATATATATACATATATATATATATATATATATATATATATATATATATATATATATATATATATATATATATATATATATATATATATATATACAAGCAAACTTGTGAAGTGAACACCATTTCAGTTGACTACCTCTTGAAGCTCATCGAGAGAATGCCAAGAGTGTGCGAAAAAGTAATCAGAGCAACAGGTGGCTGTATTGAAGAAACTAGAATACTAGAATATAAATATAAAACATGTTTTCAGTTATTTCACCTTTTTTTGTTAAGTACATAACTCCATATGTGTTCATTCATAGTTTTGATGCCTTCAGTGACAAGCTACAATGTCATGAAAATAAAGAAAACGCATTGAATGAGAAGGTGTGTCCAAACTTTTGGCCTGTACTGTATATATATATATATATATATATATACATAAAATGGATGGGATTGGGGTCATGGTTCTCTGCCAGTTCTTCCATATTAAATTGTTAGGGCAATCAATAGATTGCAACTGGACTGTAGTCTTAGAAGACGTTTCGCCTCTGATCCGAGCACGCTTCATCAATTCATGCTTAAAGACTAGGATTAGTCAGATTTAATTTCACGAGATCTAGTATGGCCAGATTTGACCAGTGTAAATCTATCAGTATGAAGGAGGCGAATTATCTTCTGAAACTAATTGAACAGTCCAGTTGCGATCAATTAGATCTGACCAATCTAGTCTGACTGATCTAATCTGGCTAGATCTGACCAATCTTAGTCAATTAGCATGCAATGATAAAGCCTGCTCGGATGAGAGGCAAAATGAAACAGCTTCCAAGACAAACTGATCTCAACCTATCTCTAAGGACTTTATTTTGCGTGTTAGGAGGGATAGCCTTGTTGGAATAGAGAAGTTCCTTCCACAAAGTGTTTCAAAGATTTAGTTGCAAGCAAAAATTTCCTAAATATCTTAGTAGGCTGAATAATTAACATTTAAGGGGGAAATAAGAGGTCTAACCCAGATTGATTAATTAATTAAGCAGCTCATCACATTGTCAATCAAGACAGCAGATTGCTGCATATGGGACTTGTGATGTAGAAGCACTTTTAAATGCTGTGGGAAATTCAGCTAGTTATCTTCAGAGGAAGCTTAGACAGAATGGGTGAACTCAATGAACTGAAAGCATAAGTAAGCAAGTAAAACACATTTACTTATTTAATTCTAAAATTAATTATCTATGTCTAAACTCTATGAAAATTTAACAATTATAAACAAATATATGTTAAACACAGGAAGTAAACAGGTAATTGCTGACACATAGAGAAGAGATAGGTTTAAATAAGATCTGCTTCTTCTTACTCCTTCCGATATGTAGAATTAATAGAGTGAAAACATGCAAGGTATTTCAATTTAACTTTTTTTAGAGTGTTCAAAATCAACTAAACCATTACCAATATACAGTACATGTTATCTACAGTATGTATTTGCACGTTATTTCATGTTACTTTGTCATGCTACATTATGTCACACTACGCTACTTTGCATTACGTCACGCTGCGCTGTATTACGTCACACTAATGTTATGTTATGTCATGCTACGCTACGTCATGCTACGCTATGTCAAACTACACTACGTCATGGCACGCTACACCATGCTACGCTACGTTGTGTTATGTCACGCTAGTTTAAGTTTACAGCCCCATTTGTTTGTTACGTTACGCTATCTGATGTTTACAACTAAATGTTTTGTTATGTTACGCTGTTCTGTTTACAACTCCACGTTATGTTACGGTACTTTACGCAACGTCCTGTCACATTGCATTGTGTTATGTAATGTTTACAACACTGTTTGCTTATGTTACTTCACGTAATATAATGTTTACAACTCCATTTGTTTACCATACATATTATTATGTTGCCAACTCGGTTTAATTTGGCTTGCATCTAAGTTGTGTTTTGCTTTGTTATTTTACACAATGTTATGTTACGCTTATGCTACATTATGCTACGTTATCGTTACGCAACATTGCGCTATGCTACATTACAAAATGTGATACTACCCTCTGTTATCTTATGCCAGGGGTTTTTAACCTTTTAGACCTCGAGGCCCAACTTTTCCACTACAGAGGGGCTTAGGCCCACTGAAATATTAACACTGAATTAGTAATTTTACTTTTAATTTTAATCGTATTCAATAATTATATCAAACCTACTTACAGTCTAACAGGATAAACCTTGTCAAATAAAATGAAAGCAGGTATTAATGACAAAAAATATTTTCAAGGCTTAGGTCAGGCTGATTACAAAAATATTAATCAAATATACTGCAAAAGAAAAATAAATGTTCAAACAATTACGCAGTGCTAACATCAGAATCAGAATCAGAATCAGAATCAGAATCAGAATAGTTTTATTGCCATTGTTTGAGAACGGGTTCACAAACTAGGAATTTTTCCTGGTGCAATCGTGCAACATAAAACACATGTAACACATATTTGGTAATAAAAAGAGCTGTAACTGAGCTATCAGATCATGTTATAGACTCAGAAGGAATTCAAGGAATTCAAGGAGCTACTGTTAGGAGTTATTGTTCATTTGCCTGATGGCCGAGGGGAAAAAACTGTTCAGGTGGCGGGAGGTGTGGGTCTGGATGGACCGTAGTCTCCTGCCTTAGGGGAGAGGGGAGAATAGTTTGTGTCCAGGGTGAGAAGAGTCAGCTGTGATCCGACCCACACGCCTCCTGGTCATAAATTTACTCTAGCTAAATTATTAATAAATCATAATAATATATGTTTCTTAAATAAACTGTCAATAAAATGAAAGTGCAAATTTAAAAGAGACAGCTTCACCAATTTAATCATATCTTTTGTGCTTAAGAAAAATCTTTATAACTTTAGCTCCAGACTCCTTCTGTTTGTTTGATACTGTATGTCATTACTGCCAAATACAAATGAATGCCGCTTCAACCCATACCACAACTGAGAAACATATTTTTGGGGGGTGCTCTACAGTTGATAAGCACTGCCTTACCCTATGATACCTTACACTATGTTACCTTACCCTACATTACCTTACACTACGTTAAATTGCCCTCTGTTAACTCCATTTTTTTGATTGTAGACTATAATTAAAACATGTCCCGTGCCACGATATGTCTGATAGGCAGTTCATGGACATACATTCTACACATCAACCCACAAACTATGACATGAGCACTACTTTTAAGGCTGCTAAGTGCTCATGTACTCCTACCATTACAGAGTAACCTGCAGAAATACACGACTGACACACTGTACTTACATAATACCGTGGGGATGTAGTTGAGTTGAGAAACAAACAACAAACAGCTCTGTGCAGAAGTATTGATTTATGTGATCTCTTTAGTCCCGGAACTTGTCTACAATGTTTTCTAACTCTACAATATACTTTTTAAGCAAAGACAAATGTGTTGATATTCAATTCCTTGTATTTTTGTATATGAGTCACTAATAGGACTATTTGCATTCCCAGAGCTCTATATATCAAGGCAATTCTGTTTTTGTGTGTGCAGTTTTGTTGAATTGTCACCCTTGTCCAGAGCTCATTCATCAAAGTAACCTGCTTCTTCTGCAAACATCCATAGAGTCTTTATATTTGCATAAGTGTGTTGAATTGCATAATCAAACATACTTTTTCAAGGATATACATCTAGTTCCATTCAGTACTCCCCTCTTAACCAACTGAGCTTAATGGGGAATTTTAGTCTACCCGAGCTATTCTGTAGCTGTACGCGGTTTTTCCTTTAAAATTGCTGTGTGTCAAAGCAACAACCGTATCATTTTTATTTATTCAACCACATTTGCCCATGCTTTAAACATTTTCCAAAGTCAAATCCAAACACCAAATTGAAAAATCATGCAGAAAATGGAGTGAAATTCATACATATATTTTTTTCTTTAAATTCAGTATTTTATAGTGATTTATATTTACAAATAATTGAAAAACATTATTTTTCAGTACTTTCGCACAGTTTGATCACACTGAATTGTACTTTTAGTTCACTCAGACACTTCTTAACATACCTATAAAAATGCCTTAGGGTAAAATTCTGCCCCTTCGACTGAGCATTTTTGTTCACCCCCTCTCAGTAGTGAGTTCAGAGGCTACATTATTGATGGACATCTCTAGCTTTGGCATCTGCTCTTTTCTTACTTCCTTACTTCAGTTTCTCTTTCCCCCTTTCCTCATCGTGTTCCCGGCCCGATGCAGCTTGGCAGGTACTTAGGCCAACATCAATCTTTCATTCAAACACTACCCGCATACACACAAAATTGTTCATCTACAAAACAACGTAATTTTCCAAAAATGTTTGTCCATGGCCCACATGGGAGGAGAGAGTGGTGACAGGATGGAGAGTGCAAAAATAAGGTTCACTTCCCCGGCAACCAATGCTAAGCTAACATAAAACAATGATTCATGACACCGTTTCAGAACAAGACAACAGTATCTGCACAGCAAACGGGGCAATAATTCGATGAATTGACAAAACAGTATCATGACCGAGATTTACTTGTATGGGTGCGTTAAGGGGCCGTCAATTGGAGCAGGAGGAATAAAACCTTCAACAGCAAATGCTGACCTACATTTTAGAATATATTTCGTATTTGTCAGTTTCACTGCGTTTGTTTTACCATCACTATTCTTCTACACATACGGCAAACAGACAAGCACATAGATGGAGGAAAAGAGCCAAAAAGGAGCACATTTCTGATGGTGCTATCAAAATAAAATTCCTGAGCTCCTTTGATGCTAATCTTAAGGTGTTGACATCTGTACAGAACAGGACATAAATCAACACAGACTGCCAAAACGTTCATCTTGCCATATTTTCATATCAACATACGTTTCATTGACACTTTCAGACAGGTATTACAGTAGAACCCGCTTAAAGGGGCTGATTGCAACCATTAGACGGATGTCTAGAGCAGTGTTTGTTAACCTTTTTTGAGCCAAGGCACATTTTATTCATCGAAAAAATCCTGAGGCACACTGCGAGCAGAAAATGTTGAAAAAATTAAACTCAGTAGTCGATATTGACAGTAAAAAGTCATTCTCGCAATTGTTGGATATGAATTCAAACCATAACCAAGCATGCATCACTATAGCTCTTGTCTCAAAGTAGGTGTACTGTCACGACCTGTCACATCTCGCCGTGACTTATTTAGAGTTTTTTGCTGTTTTCCTGTGTATATTGTTTTAGTTTTTGTCTTGCCCTCCTATTTTGGTGGCTTTTCCTGTTTTGTTGGTATTTTCCTGTAGCAGTTTCATGTCTTCCTTTGAGCGCTATTCCCCGCACCTACTTTGTTTTAGCAATCAAGACTATTTAAGTTGTTGCTATCCTTCTTTGTGGGGACATTGTTGATTGTCATGTCATGTACGGAAGTGGACGCCATCTCTGCTCCACACGCTGTAAGTCTTTGCTGTCGTCCAGCATTCTGTTTTTGTTTACTTTCCAGCCGGTTCAGTTTTAGTTTCGTGTTCCATAGCCATCTCTATGTCACGGCTGGTTACAACAGGCCGTGCCTTTATGTTGTGTTTTATTAGTGTTCTCCGGTGTTAGTTTCTGTCCTGTGCTTTTATTTTGGTGGCTCTTCCGGTTTTGTTGGTGTTTTTCCTGTGGCAGCTTCACTTTTGTCCCAGCGCATTTCCCCTCACCTGTTTTCTGTTTGCAATAAAGACTATTTAACTTGATCCTTTTTCTACCCTGGTTGTCGGGACATTGTTTGTTGATGCTGCTGTTATCTAATGACAATCTTTTTCATGCTGTGCCCCAGTACACTTCTACTTTGTGGACGCCGTCTGCTCCACATTTCATAGTGTTTTTTGCTGCGTTCCAGCATTGTTTTATGTCTGTCATAATCTAGCCGGTTAGAGCAGTTCCCTTCTGCTCTAGCCTTTTGTTTTTGCTGGTTTCATTAATAAATACCCCTTTTTACTTTACGCTGCTACCTTGTTTATCTGCAACCCTAAAATCACGACAACCTACGGCGTCTCCCATGATGCACCATTAATCATTGCTTGACACCCTAAACTTCAATGCCTTTTCTTATTTTTGTTTTAAGCATTAGATACCTTTTTACCTGTACATTGTAATCACGACAACCCATGTTCCCGACATCTACAAAGCAATTATCTACCTGCTGCCACCTACTGATATGGAAGAGTATTACACGGCTTTACTCTGCCGAGCTGTAGACAGCACCGACACACAACAACGGTACATTATTTGCGGATTATAATTACTGGTTTGCAAAAAATATTTTTTAACCCAAATAGGTGGAATTACATAATCTCCCACGGCACACCAGACTGTATCTCATGGCACACTAGTGTGCCGCGGCACAGGGGTTGAAAAACACTGGTCTAGAGGACACTAACTTTCCAGAGTGTCGTAAGCATTATACCCCACCCTTTTTTGGCTTTTAACAAGTAATGATGTAAACTACGCCCGCAAGTCACACACATTAGTTTTTGTCTATGGTAGTGCTGTCTTCGAATAGTGAAAGATTCTGATTTGACCATCAACCTTGCTGTCAATTCGTTAAATCTCGTTCCTCACTAAATGGATGGATCCAGTTTGCATACAGGAGTAACAGATTCACAGAGGATGTCATAGCCACAGACCTCAACGCTGACCACTGACCCTGACCCATCTTGAATTCAAAGACAATTATACCAGGCATCTATTCATAGACTTCAGTACAGTATTCAATACCTTCAATCCCAAGCAGGTTGGAAAAAAAACACAACCTTGGCCTTACACATTCCACCTGCCTTTGGATTAAGGATTTCCTCGCCTGCACACAAGAGTCAAAGTGGAGCTTCGCCTCTCTCGAACACTCATCCTAAACACAGGCTTCCGAACAAGGATGTTTCCTGAGTCCTCGGCTGTTCAAACTGCACCCCCATCCATCCCAGCAACCACATTGTAAAGTTGCAAATGACACGAGAGTGGTCGGACTTATCATGGGGAGAAAGGAGACTGTATTCGGGGATGAGTTAGAAAAACTGTTGTCTTGGTGCAGCAACAATAACCTTGTCTTCAACACCACAAAAACAAAAGAAACAATCGTGGATTTCAGAAAGAGCACATCTGACCTTATGCTCTTACACATCAAAGTGAACTGTGTAGAGATGGTTTCTGACTTCCCCTTCCTTAGGGTTTTAAACAGCGATGCCCTCGCCAAGGAGCTGCCAGTATCCTGCTACAGGTGTTCTATCGAGAGTGCCCTGGCATACTGCATCGCAGTGTGGTTTGCCAACTGCACTGCTCAAAAAAAGACAGCGCTCCAGAGTGTCATCAACACAGCTCAAAAAAATTACTGGCTGTAGCTCTCCTCTTGCAAAGGTAATGATCATTTAGCAGGTTCACATACAGAAACATTACAACTTTTACTTCTTCTATTTAGTAAAGTTTAATGTTTTCTCAGCGCTGCGCCAGAGCCAAGGACCTCACTAAATTATCCAGTCTCTTCCGTGTTTGTTGGTTTATTAGAGTCGAAGACTGCCACAGGTAAATTCATGTATGGGAAACACTGCAATGGTGTGGCTTGTGAATTTTTAAATCTGTAAGTGCATACAAACTGAATTGATTCAGTAGGGTATTATTACCCATTTTATGCGAGATATATTAAAAACTAAATGTTTTATAATAACACTGGGCATCCGGTAGTACACTCCAAGGTAGTAAGAACTTTCCGCTTGCTCAGGAATGAATTCTGGGATACATCAGTGAGACATTTCTAAGCCTGTTGGCTCACATCTTTAAACACTGTGCCCCAGCCTTGAATGCCAATTTACTTCTGATTATGAGGTCTAACAAGCAAATGATGAAGATGAGCTAGTGTGAACAAAGCATTACTACGCACACAAACCTCAATTTACACCGTTTTGTATGTGTGTAACATTGAAGCTGCAACTATTTGCAGGTTTATATTAAGACATATTGAAATTAAATTGTCATATTTAATGTAAGTTTTCCTACAGGCAGCAAATATGTAGGTATGCAATTACATTGAAAAGTTTTTCCACATCCAAATACAAACTGCTTGTTTTGTATTCTACTATTCAAAATGTATGTGTGTTACACTTGGGGATGTGCCAATGTGGAACAGCTAAACTGGCGTGGAAATGTAATGACCCAGTCTAATCCTCTCATATGAGGACAGGAGATAACATGAGCAACGCCAGGCAAGGTGTTTGATGTCCTTTTGCTGGTGGCTCAGAAATCTACAAGGAGCACTAATAAAATGCTACATAAAACTAAGGGTCAAGATTGAAATACATGCAACCTGAGGAAAGGTTGTATATGTTCTCAGGAAATTAAGCTTCAGTCTGGACCTTTTTTCTGGCAGTTGTTTTAATCCACTACATCTTGTATTCACGTTCACCCCTTGATAGCTCTTTTCTTTCACCAATCGAATCTCATTTGCATTTTCTTTTATCGTTTCCTGTCAATCTTAAGATTGTTCTGTCTCTTTACTGTTAAAAGCTTTCTCCAACTTAACTAAATCTGACCCCAACCATGGCTTCTCTCCGTGGCTTCTTGCTGCTGCAATTAGGACTTGGGTTTCAATACACTAAGGAAAGTAAGAGAGTGAGGCTGATCAATAAGGAAGAGGGATGGCAGCAGGGGGAAAATAGACGAAAGGTGGGTCACAGACAACGTGTTAGCAATAATTTATAGATCTTTCCACTCAAGTTAGCAGTTTTATGAATCTTACAATACTGATTTAACTTTGGTGTTGGTGGCCTCATACAGTACACCCGGTTTCCAACAAGTAGATTTAGTACATTCAATCAATCAATCAATCAATTTTTATTTATATAGCCCTAAATCACAAGTGTCTCAAAGGGCTGCACAAGCCACAACGACATCCTCGGTACAGAGCCCACATAAGGGCAAGGAATAACTCACCCCAGTGGGACGTCGATGTGAATGACTATGAGAAACCTTGGAGAGGACCGCATATGTTGGTTACCTACCAACATTCTTCTTGGGACCATTTTTCAACCTGAGGTAGTTCCAAAAAAGAAGCTTCAGGATGATCCACATTACTCGGTATATATGTGTGACGCGACTGCACTGACCGACATTTGCAACCTAAATTCTTATATTTGTTCCATTAAGTTGTATTTATCTATTCCCAACAGTCTGTTATTTGTATTTGGTAGCAAGTGTCTTCACAAATGTTTTTGATCAAAAACCGAATCATAGAAAATTAGGGCATACAGAAACAGAGGTACCACTGTACTGGGATATGGTTTTTGGGCACGTGCAGGCGTTGGGGGCAAAATCCAAAGGATTTGAATGAGTGCCAATAGTAGATCTTGGTAGAGTGTTTTTGCACTTCATTTTGCTCAAACAATTATATATTATAAAATACAATAATTGTTGCATTTGGTTTTATATGTACATTGTAAAATTCTTCTCAAATAAGTGTGTTTTTCGTTTTAATTATGAGGTGCGTCTGATACTACTTTTTTAATTTCTGATAACATACCGATATTTGAGCCTTGAGTATTGGCCTATAACGATATTGATCCGATACGAATCGTAAATACTTGTACTATTTTGTAGTGTGCAATGTTGGAAAAAGCTTGATTTAGTGAAATTACTCAAAGAACAATAGTAGGTCATTTGTTTTTTGGCAAAACCCATTGGCTGCAAAAATTCATTCAGTTAAGCTCAATACGCAGTAAATTGAATGATGACACATTTGTTACTGGATGCTTTCCAATACGCTTCTGCCTTGGATACTTTGTATCTGTAAGTAATGTGCAACTATAATTCCTTATTTCTTGTTTATTTTGATCGTGTTTTAGACTGCAATACTGTTCAATTAAGGACACTTATTACGTATTGATTGATTGATTGATTGATTGATTGAAACTTGTATTAGTAGATTGCACAGTACAGTAAATATTTCGTACAATTGACCACTAAATGGTAACACCCGAATAACTTTTTCAATTTGTTTAAGTCGGAGTCCACGTTAATCAATTCATGGTATGTCTAGCTTGTGTTTTATTGTCTGCCTCGCTGTTGTGTAGCTGCTTCTAGTAACGTGTTTACCATTTGTAAATGACTTCACTAATACAAAAAAAGACAAACCTTGTGTGCTTATTGGAGGACATGTAGATGTTCAATGGCTGTCCGGTTAACATGCTGCAGAACTGCTTGTATCTTAGCACTTATAGCGGAGATGCAAGCCAATAAAATCCAATACTTGTTTTTTTTCCGATATTGGACCGAGAGTACAAGTGTCTGTATCATTATCTGTATCACTATTTGCGATACTGGTATTCACTCTGTATCAAATCGATACCAAAGTTTATATTAGTTGAATTAGAATCTGCTGTACTGTTCGTGACAGTAAAGAAGAGCAGAATGGGAAACTGCAATGGAAAGAAAATGAGATCATTGTGTCATTTCCCGCCTTCGTGTGGAGATAACCCATCTGTCTTTGCAGTGTTTTTTATATCTGTGTGTAAGTCAGACACACTCTGCTCATGGTCAAACCACCCCTCTCTTCATCACCATGTATGTCCATCTTCTGCCTCGTTCTTTACATGATGCCCACTTGCTTTCATTTTCCACTGCCTTTGCCAACCCGGCTGGCCGACACTGGAGATCACAGTTGAAGGCTCATCTTCTTCAATCTTTCTCCCCCTAAAAGACCAATTTCATAGCACTCCTTTATAACAATACCACCTTCAGCAGAGCCCTATTTCTGCTCGCCATCACTCACCCTTTATAATAATGTGCTTGAAGATGACAGGAATTGCATTATTGGAAGGTGATAAGAGTGCGGTTGGATGTAGTAAGATGCATCTGTTGCATGTGCTGTTTGGAAGTATGGACCATATAAGCCTGTCTCTTTTCAAAATACAGTATTTCAAAGAGGATGCATGGATCTATTTGAGTTTCAAATGTCACTACAGCAGTTCCCTTTCTATTGTCACTTCTAAGCGTTCTCAAGCAAAGACAGTACAATGCTGCTTTTGTTGTTCAATCCACAGCCCTAAAGTGACGTTGTAATGTCTAGCAATGTGACATTATAGGTACATTCACAATGCACTTGATTGTAATAAAATAATCATGCAAAAGGAAGTACAAATAATTTGGATATTCTTCCTCTTTTGGGTATCCCTTTTCTTCCTGCCATGGGTGCTGCTAGCAACGGTGCTCGCTTCGAGAATTGGCATGTGTGTGACAAAATGCAGTCTTTGCAACAGTACTGCAATCTATTGTGCAACGTAATCGTCATTTTTCTAAATGTCACAAACAAAACTGTGTTGGCTGTGATTGCTTTTAGATTAGGGAGGGGCCTACAGCAGGACTCGTCCCGCATTGAGAAGAGCGATAGATGCTTTCATTCAGTCAGGTGTACGTCGATCCCTTTGCATGTCTGTGTTACAACTAGGAGTGTCCTGATCGGTATATACTGTATATCAATATATCAGTATATATAAATATAAAAACTGCATATACTGTATACATATACACTACCGTTCAAAAGTTTGGGGTCACATTGAAATGTCCTTATTTTTGAAGGAAAAGCACTGTACTTTTCAATGAAGATAACTTTAAAGTAGTCTTAACTTTAAAGAAATAAACTCTATACACTGCTAATGTGGTAAATGACTATTCTAGCTGCAAATGTCTGGTTTTTGGTGCAATATCTACATAGGTGTATAGAGGCCCATTTCCAGCAACTATCACTCCAGTGTTCTAATGGTACAATGTGTTTGCTCATTGGCTCAGAAGGCTAATTGATGATTAGAAAACCCTTGTGCAATCATGTTCACACATCTGAAAACAGTTTAGCTCGTTACAGAAGCTACAAAACTGACCTTCCTTTGAGCAGATTGAGTTTCTGGAGCATCACATTTGTGGGGTCAATTAAACGCTCAAAATGGCCAGAAAAAGAGAACTTTCATCTGAAACTCGACAGTCTATTCTTGTTCTTAGAAATGAAGGCTATTCCACAAAATTGTTTGGGTGACCCCAAACTTTTGAACGGTAGTGTATATTTATACTGTATACTGTATATACTGTATTAATAGTGCATATATACATATATACCGTATATATACATACAGTTGTGGTCAAAAGTTTACATACACTTGTAAAGAACATAATGTCATGGCTGTCTTGAGTTTCCAATAATTTCTACAACTCTTATTTTTTTGTGATAGAGTGCTTGGAGCACATACTTGTTGGTCACAAAAAACATTCATGAAGTTTGATTATTTTATGAATTTATTATGGGTCTACTGAAAATGTGACCAAATCTGCTGGGTCAAAAGTATACATACAGCAATGTTAATATTCGGATACATGTCCCTTGGCAAGTTTCACTGCAATAAGGCCCTTTTGGTAGCCACCCACAAGCTTCTGGCAAGCTTCTGGTTGAATTTTGGACAACTCCTCTGGACAAAATTGGTGCAGTTCAGCTAAATTTGTTGGTTTTCTGACATAGACTTGTTTCTTCATCTTTGTCCGCACGTTTAAATCAGGACTTTGAGAAAGCCATTCTAAAACCTTAATTCTAGTCTGATTTAGCAATTTCTTTACCGCTTTTGACGTGTGTTTGGGGTAATTGTCCTGTTGGAACACCCAACTGTGCCCAAGACCCAACCTCCGGGCTGATCATTTTAGGTTGTCCTGAAGAATTTGGAGTTAATCCTCCTTTTTCATTGTCCCATTTACTCTCTGTAAAGCACCAGTTCCATTGGCAGCAAAATAGGAATGGCTAAATCAGGCTAGAATTAAGGTTTTAGAATTGCCTTCCCAAAGTCCTGACTTAAACCCTATTGAGAACATGTGGACCATGCTGAAAAAACAAGTCCATGTCAGAAAACCAACAAATTTAGCTGAACTGCACCAATTTTGTCAAGAGGAGCAGTCCAAAATTCAACCAGAAGCTTGCCAGAAGCTCGTGTGAATGTTGTCTGTCTATCTGTGTTGGCCCTGTGATGAGGTGGCGACTTGTCCAGGGTGTACCCCGCCTTCCGCCCGAATGCAGCTGAGATAGGCTCCAGCACCCCCGCGACCCCGAAAGGGACAAGCGGTAGAAAATGGAGGGGTGGATGCATATTACTTATTGATACAACGTCTCCAAAGCAGAATCGTATTAGAAATCAATCAATCAATCTTTATTTGTATAGCCCTTGATCACAAGCGCCTCAATGGGCTTCACAAACCACAACGACATCCCCTGATCCGGACCCACATCTGGGCAATGAAAAACTCCAAAAGCCCAAGATGGAGAAAAATAAAAAACCATGGGAAGATGTGGAGACCCCCCTCATTGGTGACCGGCTGTAATGGATGATCAGTGGTATACTAAGAAACTATGTGGTAATAAACGTGTTCGCATCATTCAACTTACTGCTTAGTGATCTTAATCTATTGAATTATTGTGGCCCAAAAAAAATTACCAATTTATTTCAACTTAAAGAGAGCATCAGTCCATTCCAGGCAGTTAATAATAAACATGTTAGTGTTTTTTTATGCCTACCATTGTTCTCTGATCAATTTCACTTGATTAAGCCTTTTATAACATTTCACACTGCAAAGTAATAAAAGTATGCATTATCTGTGCTGATATTGTATCAGCTCAATGTCAGGTATTGGCCAATACTCAACGCTCCAGTATCGGCATTGTATCCGAAGTGAAAAAGTTGTATCAGGACACCCCTAGTTACTATTCTGCACTGGCTGACCACTCTAATTTGCAAACTATCCACGTTGTCACAGCTCCATTGTGATCCAAAGTTTATCAGCCTGGCCCGAACCCCAAAGACTGTTTACAAGTCTAAACACGTCATAAAAAAAGATCCTAAAAATTATGTCAAAACAACTTGGCGGGCAGAATATTATTAGCTGTGGGTCAGTTCTGGCCCAAAGGGCGAATAAGACCGACCACTGTAGTAAAAACATTGCTTTAGTAAAGGTAATTACAGCTACAGAGTGGCAATTTTAGAAATAAATTTAAAAAATGGACGTCAAACCTAGTCACTAATTGAGGCACAGCGTCTAATAAAATTAATTTGAAAATGTCTATTAGGAGATGGTGTGAGCATCGTGTGTAATGTTTTTTTTGTAGTTTGTGTATGCATTCTATGATAATCGTGTTAGTAAGACTGGGAGTACAATAGCGTGACTTTGTAAACTGGGAGCGCGATTATGACGGCTAAATGACACATTCACTTAATTGTTCCATTTTAAACAAGAATGACTGGGCTTGTTTACACAGTGATATTTATAGATGGCCTTACATGTGAGCAGAAGAACAGCTAGATGCGAAGAACAAGGAAAGGAAAACATTTTTTTTTTCTGCTTTACTACCTGTCTCCTTGTCTGTCTCATCACCGCTGGCTCTGATACGGCACCAGACAGAGTTGACTGACTGCTGAGATTTCGGATCTGGGAGCGTATTTTTCTGAAGCTGACGTGAAAGGAACATAGAATACTTTGTGTGTCAGAGGAATTGAAAAATGACCCATTTTCTCTCCTTTTCAGGCAATTTCTCTGTTTTAGTATGGCTTTTTACATTCATCTGTGGCCTTAGGGTGCTGTCTAAAAACGCTAAGAAATATAGAGTTTTGATAGGGAACTTTTCATTGATTTGCTTCCCTGGATAGTACAGAATAGGTAATAACTGCAGAGAAAAAAATAACTTTAAAGATTATTTACAATCAATCGCAATGTTTTGTTATTGTGATTCATTGTAGTTTTTAATGTTCTATTTAACTTCGATAGATTTTTCAGACTATAAAAAGACAATTATGTTGCTTGTTGCAAAGTGGTACAAAAGCCCATTAATGCACTATGCCTGTCGGTCCCAACTCAAACAAATTGGTTACAAAATGAAACAGTATGCAGTATGTGTGGAACTGAGATGGCTTTTACTTTAAATAAATATTGATGTATTATTGTGTAATATGTATTTTAAGATGGGTGCTCATGTATGTGAGCCAGTTTTGGTTTATACAACATACAATATAAAGCCTGCAGCAATCTGGGGCAAAGTAAAACCAGCAGTTTCTTTATTTACCCTCATAAAAACCACAAATATGCAGCTATGCTGTCCACAGTTTACAGTACTAGCTCAGTTCCACCGCTGCTAAAACCCGCTAAGTGTGTTAGTTTGGTACTTTGGTTCTGCTTTTTGTTTGCAAGCTCTTTGCCGCGCGGTGTCTGCTACATGGATATGAATTCATATTTCTGACTTTGGATTCATTTTCACCTGTGACATCAGCAGCACCGACAGCCACAGCAATACAACGATTCAGAATGACTCCATTGCATTCAGAATAGCACCTCACTAAATATGTGTGTAAAATCTCAGCGGCTGGACTTTTACAACAACATCAAAAACATATGAAAATAATATTATATCAGAAGAGTAGTAAATCTTTGAATACACAGACTGTAATATTGCTCTGTTTATTGCAGGCTGTATTGGATATGCTACATTCAAACTGCTTGATGGATAGTTGTTTAGAAGGGATGGGCGATTTTGGTGTGTTTATGTTGTTGTGCGTTAACGATATCGCTATATTTCTATATGGTAATACAAGATATAAGTTATTGGACAGAGGAGGGCTTTAGGGGCGAAAGGTAGCGCCATTAGTAGCCTTTGTTTTTGTTTACTTATTTTACACAATGACTTTATTTTGCTCAAACAATTGTATTTAATTGAAGGGAACATGTGCATTATTTTTTTGATAGTCTACACCAGGGGTGTCAAACTCATTTTAGATCGGGGGCCACGTGGAGAAAAATCTACTCCCAAGTGCGCCGGACTGGTAAAATCACAGCACGATAACGTAAAAATAAAGACAACTTCAGATTATTTTCTTTGTTTAAAAATAGAACAATCACATTTTGAAATTGTACAAATCATAATGTTGTTGTTTTTTTACACTTACATGTTGCGGTTAATAGTATTCTATCTTTTTTTGTCGTTATTTATATTTTCTGAATAAATTATGTGATAATGTTCATCAGTCAAGTCATTGGTGTTAATTTTCAATCGATCAAGATAAAAAAATTATATCAAAATCAAATTACAGTATGTTATTTATGTAGTTTGATCATTTTTCTCAACTGATGTACATCATGTGGTTTATTTTGTACATGTGTAGCATCATCTACAAATATACAAATAATTGATATTGCGACATCCAGTGGACACATTTAGAACTGCTGTTTCTTTCATTCAAAAATTTCAGGTTAGCATTTCTACTTAGCAAACTCATCCATCATCAACCTTGAAAGTTCTAGACAAGAAGAGTATACGATATCATCATTGCCAAATTTTAACCAAATACAATATTTTAAGTTTTACCAATTTTATTTTGTTACACACAGTCAAACTGGTTTTTAAATGCTTGGATAACTCTGCACCCCAATTGCTCTGCAAGGCAATTACAAGACTGCAAAGTGGTACCAGATCTACCACCCGAGCAGTGTCAAAAGGCAACTGTTGTGTTCCATTCCGTAGAACATCTTTTGCCCAGACTGCCTTTTCAATAAAAGGACCACAACTATGGAACTCTTTACCGGACACTTTGAAAAGTATACCTGCACTTGTCACTTTCAAAAAACAAACAAAATTATGGCTAGTTGAGCAACAATCGTGTTCCCATGTTTAGTTTTTACTCATTTTTACTAACTGGTTTTTATCTAGTCTGCACTTTATCTGTGTTATTATTATTATTGGCTTTTATCTAGTTTGCACTTTGTCTGTATTATTACTATTATCATTATTATCAACTCATTCTATTTTTTATTTTCCTATTTTAATGATGTTGGATCTGTGTTGTAAATTAGCTTTGGCTACAAACACTGTGATGCATGCATCGGATAACTGTTTCAGATGTCTATGTTTTTGTATCTGTCCCTATTTCAAATAAACCTCTATAATAATAATAATAATCCCACGGCCCGGATAAACGTACCTCAACTTTAGAGTGCTTTGAGATAAGAGCATTCTTTCAGCAATTGGTATGCTTTAAGTTGTAAGCCAACATTTGAGTTACAAGCATCCCCGTCATTAGTTAGTGTAGCAAATGTCACAGTGAAAACCGTAAGATCCGCCCAAAACATCTGGTCTTGACCCCTAGCATTATCTTATAGCTCGATATCAAAATAACTTTGTTTTCCAATCATGGACCATGAATTCAAGAAATAAATCATCAAATATATCGGAAGAGCATGTAGCCAACTTGGCAATTTGATCGAATCTGCACCATACTGAAGCAGAAGGAGTCGATAACTCCAGCCCAGCACTTTACGATAATATATCTAAATAATAATAATAATAATAATAATGGATTAGATTTTATATCGCGCTTTTCTATTGTTAGATACTCAAAGCGCTCACAGAGAAGTGGGAACCCATAATTCATTCACACCTGGTGGTGGTAAGCTACATTTGTAGCCACAGCTGCCCTAGGGTAGAATGAAGCAAATGGCACACATGTATCGATGGACAGATGGAGAAGCTGCTGATGGTGTGTTTGACAAGGAAACAATTGGTGGGGGATACTGTAGAAGTCCACTCTCCAAGGTAAATACTACATTATTGTTATATTACGTGATAAAACCAATATATTTGTTATAATTTTTAGCATTACATTTTATTGTTTTGTTTTACATACAATATTTCTTATCTAATAGCTTGTTCTTTTTAAAAGGTGTGTTACATGTTAGAGCTCAGTCACAGAACCAAAAGCTTGTAAGTTGAGTTATTACTGTATTGGTAACAAATAAGTTTATTGATCTTTCTTTTTTTTCTTTTTTTTTTTTTATTGAGGAATTTTTCAGTAAGTTTGCTAAACATTTTCAATTGTTTAGTTTTTCAGTTTTCCAGGGCCGATAAAATTTTTTTTTTTTTAAAAAGAGCTTAGGCTACGAAAAACCCTCCTACCCGCACGTTGCTTGGATTTAATTGCTGGGTTGCAATCAATCAATCAATCAATCAATGTTTATTTATACAGCCCTAAATCACAAGTGTCTCACAGGGCTGCACAAGCCACAACGACATCTGCGGTACAGAGCCCACATAAGGGCAAGGAAAAACTCACAACCCCAATGGGACGTCACATGACTTAGAGGCACTTCCAGGTTACAGGCGATGGTCCCGAATCCCATTAGACTACTGTTTATTTGTGCAGATTTGGCCGTATTTTGAAAGGTTTTTGAGGCAAATATATAAGCGATCATGAAAAAATATTTAAAATAGGATGGAGTGGGTTTATACACTTTTAGGAAAAAATATTTTTTAAAGATCTAACTCATTCATCATCACCAATAAGTTACTGCTCGCTATCGACCTCACTTCATTTGACACTCACACAAAAAGATTGGAGGCACATCATGTCTTTACATCTGAAGGACTCCACAAATTAAGCATTAATCCGTGAAAGACAAAGTTCAATTAATTCATGCATTGGTAACTAACGTATTTGATTGACATAACGAGTGCTCTGCTGCTGTGATTGTGACGCCAATGAGAAAAAGGATGAGTTAGTTTGCAGTTGAATTCCTGCTACAAATATTAGTCTCATCTACAGTCAATGTCAGTTGTTTTTATGGTGTGAAGTTCATACTGTATTTTGTGTCATTATTTAGCTATAGATGTTACTCACCAATGTTTGCTAGCGAAATCATATATGCTGTTGAGCCTACAAGAGATTAATTCATCTAGTTTATTAATACTATTAAAGGCCTACTGAAATGAATTTTTTTTATTTAAACGGGGATAGCAGATCTATTCTATGTGTCATACTTGATCATTTCGCGATATTGCCATATTTTTGCTGAAAGGATTTAGTATAGAACAACGACGATAAAGATTGCAACTTTTGGTATCTGATAAAAAAAAGGCTTGCCCCTACCGGAAGTAGCGTGACGTAGTCAGTTGAACATATACGCAAAGTTCCCTATTGTTTACAATGATGGCCGCATGAAGTGAGAGAGATTCGGACCGAGAAAGCGACAATTTCCCCATTAATTTGAGCGAGGATGAAAGATTTGTGGATGAGTAAAGTGCAAGTGAAGGACTAGTGGGGAGTTGAAGCTATTCAGATAGGGAAGATGCTGTGAGAGCCGGGGGTGACCTGATATTCAGCTGGGAATGACTACAACAGTAAATAAACACAAGACATATATATACTCTATTAGCCACAACACAACCAGGCTTATATTTAATATGCCACAAATTAATCCTGCATAAAAACACCTACGTGTTTGTTATGCTAGCTCCTAGCTCCTCTGCTAGCTCCTAGCTCCATAGAACACGCCAATCCAATTCAAACACCTGATCAACACACACAATCACTCAGCCCAAAAGACCGTTCACCTAACCCTAGGTTCATAAAGCTTATATATTTTTAAAAAGTTACGTACGTGACGTGCACGTACGGTACGGTACATGTTATGCTAGCTCCTAGCTCCTATGCTAGCTCCTAGCTCCATAGAACACGCCAATACAATTCAAACACCTGATCAACACACACAATCACTCAGCCCAAAAGACCGTTCACCTAACCCAAGGTTCATAAAGCTTATATATTTTTAAAAAGTTACGTACGTGACGCGCACGTACGGTACGGTACGTGTTATGCTAGCTCCTAGCTCCTATGCTAGCTCCTAGCTCCATAGAACACGCCAATACAATTCAAACACCTGATCAACACACACAATCACTCAGCCCAAAAGACCGTTCACCTAACCCAAGGTTCATAAAGCTTATATATTTTTAAAAAGTTACGTACGTGACGCGCACGTACGGTACGGTACGTGTTATGCTAGCTCCTAGCTCCTATGCTAGCTCCTAGCTCCATAGAACACGCCAATACAATTCAAACACCTGATCAACACACACAATCACTCAGCCCAAAAGACCGTTCACCTAACCCAAGGTTCATAAAGCTTATATATTTTAAAAAAGTTACGTACATACGCAAAAAAAAGTTGCGCACATACGGTCAAGCGATCAAATGTTTAGAAGCCAAAGCTGCATACTCACAGTAGCACGTCTGCGTCTTTGTCATCCAAATCAAAGTAATCCTGGTAAGAGTCTGTGTTGTCCCAGTTCTCTACAGGCGTCTGTGTATCGAAGTCAAAAGTCCTCCTGGTTAGAGTCTCTGTTATCCGAGTTCTTCCATCTTGACTGCATCTTTCGGGAATGTAAACAAAGAAGCGCCGGCTGTGTACTGTTGTGGCTGACTACGTTCGAAAAATACGTCCATTTCGCACCGACAACTTTCTTCTTTGCTTGCTCAGCTTCCTTCTCCATAATGCAATGAACATGATTGAAACAGATTCACGAACACAGATGTCCAGAATACTGTGGAATTATGAAATGAAAACAGAGCTTTTTCGTATTGGCTTCAATGTGGAAGGCATACCCGTGTTCGCCGGTCTACGTCACGCGCATACGTCATCCTCAGAGGCGTTTCGAACCGGAAGTTTAGCGGCAAATTTAAAATGTCACTTTATAAGTTAACCCGGCCGTATTGGCATGTGTTATAATGTTAAGATTTTATCATTGATATATAAACTATCAGACTGCGTGGTCGGTAGTAGTGGGTTTCAGTAGGCCTTTAAGGATATTTTCTTGATGTTAACAAATATCACCAAAGACGCTATAATGTGGTCGTCCGTGTTGAATAAAGCACTTGGAATTCCTGCACAACAACAACAACTAAGCTTTTAATTTTTTTGATAATGAAAATCGACAATAAAAATACGGTGGATTGAACCAACAATCACAATATTTATTACTAAGACTTAATATGACGTTAGTTTATTTGCACAACCAGGTATTCATAGTAATATTTAGGCATAGAAACCACAAAAGAACACAAACTAATCTGATCTCTTGTCCTGACTTTACATTTAGTTCTGCTCTCAAACACTACTAATATAGTAGAGAATAAACTTGATTGCATCACAGAAAGTTTCTCAGACAAATCAAATGTTCAAACAAATATTTTACAAATTGATTGATGCAGACACAAGAATGGTCTGTTTGTATTTCACGAGGGGACGGAAGTGATATTTTTAAAGAGCCATTTCCCTCGACACACTTACGTTTTTTTCCCAGACTTTATTACCTTTATGAACCACTTCTTTCAGGACTCTATGAACACTCTTTTCTATCTCTCAGTTTGAACGATTGGAACACCCAAGAACAGAACAGCAATACGGCATTTTCTGATCAAACTCTACACTCACTCTCCCTTGTTGTAATGCTTCGCTCAAGCTGGTTCATCGTGTGAATTAAGCCGCAAAGAAAAAAAACAGATGTGGCGTCATAGGCAACCCAGCAATAACCAGATTTACAGCCAAATTTAATGGTTTCTCTCTTGGCCCATGCCCTTCATAAGACTTTGTGGATGCTAATTGACTAGTGTGAAAATATGAATATGCAAACACAGGCATAACCTCCTTGCTCTTTATGATTGGTGGAGAAAGCTAGAAATGCATGTAAACCTGTAAAGTAACAGAAAATATTTTGCAGTACTGTGTATTATATATTTTCCAACATTGCTTGTTCTACAAAGTATTTGATCTCAAAACACAGGTCTTTCTTTTTGTAGGTTCTTTGTATGCAAGACAGCCACAATATTTTGATCATTTGCACCATTTAATGGTATCCAATATGAAGTGCATCCAGAAAGTATTCATAGTGCTTCACATTTTCCACATTCTGTTATGTTACAGCCTTATTCCAAAATGGAATAAATACATTTTTGTCCTCGACATTTGACACACAATACCCCATAATGCCAATGTGAAAAGTATTTATTTTAATTTTTTCAAGTTTATTAAAAACATGTGCATAAGTATTCGCTGCCTTTGCTCAATATTTTGTTGATGCACCTGCGGCAGCAGTTACAGTCTTTTTTAATATGATACCACAAGCTTGGCACACCGATACTTGGGCAGTTTCGCCCACTCCTCTTTGCAGCACCTCTCAAGTTCCATCAGGTTGGATAAGAAGTGTAGGTTTTAATCCAGGATGTCTCTGTACATTGCTGCAGTGTCGCGGGCCAATAAAAATTAGGTTGCGGGCCGCACTTTAGACACCCCTCCGTAGGCAAAAAAAACCTGGCGTACGGCCTTTTTTACGACAAAGATGAGATGTATCAAGACTGAACTTGACGTGGAAATAATCGGTGTCTTATGCTAACTTCATGCTCACATATGCGCACATACCAAAGACTATAAAAATGGGACCCATAACCTCCCTGCTTGGCACTCAGCATCAAGGGTTGGAGTTGGGGGTTAAATCACCAAAATGATTCCCGGGCGCGGCGCCGCTGCTGCCCACTGCTCCCCAAGGGGATGGGTCAAATGCAGAGGACAAATTTCACCACATCTAGTGTGTGTGTGTGACAATCATTGGTACTTTAATCTTAATCTTAAATTCCTACAGGCTGTGAATACTCTGTTATAATACCTAATTTAAAAGCTGCAGTTTAGATTGGAATACAAATTATGTAATAAATGTCCACGTATAATCGCTGCTTTTGGAGGTTTTTTAGGGCATATTTCAAAGCATTTAGGGTTAAATTAAAAAAAAAAAGAAAGCTTAAAGTTTGCGCTGTGTGTAAGTGTTTAGTTCAGTTTCAGTTTATTTCAAACATGCATACGATACAATATAATGCATCACACATTTCCAGATGTTTCATTACAGCACGGCCTAAAAGGAGTAGGAAGAAGCAGAGCTTATTTAATTCTACCCCTTTTCATACCATAGCAATTTTATCCGATCTCCTTGTTCTCTGTAACAGAACAGGGAACAAATAAATAATTAATAAATAATATACCATAGTAAGCAAACCAATATTAAATACATAAATAATCTTTGTCTCAATAAAAAATAAAAAAAGGGTTCAAGATGTTCATCATAATTCTTGTTCTGTGTACTTTGTGAACACTTGTAGTTTGAACAGTCTCTTAAACTGAATCATATTGGTGCTTTGTTTGATTTCTTTAGTTAATCCATTGCATAATTTTTTTTTTTTTGAATTTGTTGAAAGGACTAGTTTGTACAATCCCTGGGGACTCTGCATGGCAGGGGCGTCCTCCTCCCTGAGCCAGGCTTGCACCTGACCGCATAATTCCACATACAGATATGCTAAAGGTTTTAAGAGTTCTACGAGCATACAAATGTTTTAAATTAGATTTTCCTCTAAGGTTATATTTCTCCTCTTTTGTTGAGAAGAATTGTTGTACAGTGTACAGTGTAGGCAAGTAAGAGAATTGTGGTGCCTTGACATATATAACCTGCAAAGCATCTTTTATATATAGTAACACTTAACGTTTTGTTTTTTTAAACCCACTGCATTCACACGCAGGCTTTTGCATTCTATGTGATTCACTCAGTCTCACACACTCTCTTTTTTTTTTCTTCAAATGAGTGACCTCTCAACATGCTTGCTGGCAACCTCCAATATTGACATTTTATCCTTTTCTATAACTGTACGCCCACATGCTACAGCAGCTGCATTGTGTCCACCACTCATAACTGGTAAAACAAAAACAAAAACAAAAAAAGATCCTGGTTATGAGTTGAGAGTGCAATGTTGCTGCAAACATACACATACACTGCATCATCATCATCATCATCATCACCACTGGACATCTATATGGTCATTTATAAATTTCCTCACAACTCCTTACTACAACTTCATATATAACAAGACTAATGTGCATTATTATATTTCAAGCATGCATGCCAATATTAACAAGTGTGCTGCTTATACCATAGTATTAAAAACACTACTATTATTATACAAAATAAAGTGTTTGGTAATCAGCCTTTAAAAACTCCCCCCATGCATGCACGGCCAAAAACACGCCATAAATCTATTTGTATGACTTAGATGCAATTTTAAAGGCTATATATATATATATATATATATACAAATATTTCCATACAATTTGTTTTACCTGCTCGTTGGCTGCCAGCTCCTTCTCCAGTTGTCGGTGCTTGTTGTGCCACACCAGATAGTGCACAGGATAGCGACTCTTCTCCGGAGTTTTCTTAGCAGAAATCATCGTCGTTCATAGTTTGCTCTCCTCCTCCGTCTTCAGTGTGGATGCTAAGGACACTTTTGTTGGAGACGCTGGCTATGCAATCAGGCGTGCATCGTCCCTTGGGCGCCGACGTCCGTACACGACAGCGTGGGCTCGCCCTGCTTTGGGGGGGAAATAGCAGAACCTGATGATGCTGCTTTTCTTTTGCTGGCTGAATTTGGGTGCACGTTGGTTTCTTCGCCACCTCTTTTTTTTCCCCCCTCCCTCTGCCGCCGACTCTAGTGAAGCATCTATCCTCCTCTTCCTCCTCCCATCCGCCTGCTGACTGATGCGCTGACAAGCTGCAAGCAAATGTGTTCACACTGAGCCAATCCGCTCCGAGTCGATGCTGCGATTAAACGCATGTCTGAAATTAGCTGCGTAATTGATGAGCAAACACCCAGATTCCAACTCTTAAAGGCCTACTAAAATTACATTTTTTTATTTAAACGGGGATAGCAGATCCATTCTATGTGTCATACTTGATCATTTCGTGATATTGCCATATTTTTGCTGAAAGGATTTAGTAGAGAACAACGACGATAAAGTTTGCAACTTTTGGTCGCTGATAAAAAAAAGCCTTGCCTATACCGGAAGTAGCGTGACGTCACAGGAGGAAGGGCTGCTCACATTTTCCTATTGTTTACAATGCAGCGAGAGAGATTCGGACCGAGAAAGCGACGATTACCCCATTAATTTGAGCGAGGATGCAAGATTTGTGGATGAGGAACGTGAGAGTGAAGGACTAGCGTGCAGTGCAGGACGTATCTTTTTTCGCTCTGACCGTAACTTAGGTACAAGGGCTCATTGGATTCCACACTTTCTCCTTTTTCTATTGTGGATCACGGATTTGTATTTCAAACCACTTCGGATACTATATCCTCTTGAAAATGAGAGTCGAGAACGCGAAATGGACATTCACAGTGACTTTTATCTCCACGACAATACATCGGCGAAACACTTTAGCTACGGAGCTAACATGATAGCATCGTGCTCAAATGCAGATAGAAACAAAACAAGTAAACCCCTGACTGGAATAATAGACAGAAAATCAACAATACTATTAAACCCTGGACCTGTAACTACACGGTTAATGCTTTCCAGGCTGGCAAAGCTTAACAATGCTGTTGCTAACGACGCCATTGAAGCTAACTTAGCAACCGGACCTCACAGAGCTATGATAAAAACATTAGCGCTCCACCTACGCCAGCCAACCCTCATCTGCTCATCAACACCCGTGCTCACCTGCGTTCCAGCGATCGACGGAAGGACGAAGGACTTCACCCGATCATCCGTGCGGTCGGCGGCTAGCGGCGGCTAGCGTCGGCTAGCGCGTCTGCTATCCAAGTCAAAGTCCTCCTGGTTGTGTTGCTACAACCAGCATCTAATACACCGATCCCACCTACAACTTTCTTCTTTGCAGTCTTCATTGTTCATTAAACAAATTGCAAAAGATTCACCAACACAGATGTCCAGAATACTGTGGAATTTTGAGATGAAAACAGAGCTTTTTTGTATTGGATTCAATGGTGTACCTATACTTCCGTTTAACTAGTGACGTCACGCGCATACGTCATCAAACAGACGTTTTCAACCGAAAGTTTAGCGGGAAATTTAAAATTGCACTTTATAAGTTAACCCGGCCGTATTGGCATGTGTTGCAATGTTAAGATTTCATCATTGATATATAAACTATCAGACTGCGTGGTCGGTAGTAGAGGGTTTCAGTAGGCCTTTAAGCTGGCTAAATTAATGTGTACAACTAATTCATGAGAGAAAAGTTGGGAAATTAAGTGTAAATGCTGTAAAACACGACCTGGAATGGGCAGTAATGCGGTTTCCCCCCACCCCGAGTGTTCAACACATGGCCAGTGTTGTCACTCCTTTATACTTGAAATGTTTCAAGATCAATTGAATGATTTTGCCTTTAACTTGTTGAACATATTTAGGGGCGTAGCATCAATGCAGCATGGGCCCCCCCCATAAGACTCTTAACCCTTGGGGGTCTCCCAAATGTGGTGAATGATAGGTCCCGGGGACCTGAAAGGGTTTCAGCCATAAAAGTATTAAATGTAAGTCATCTATCTATCTATCTATCTATCTATCTATATCAGTGGTTTTTAACCTGGGTTCGATCGAACCCTGGTGAGTCGGGCTCAGGGGTTCGGCGGAGGTCAAGACACACCGACTCATCGTGTAAATAAAAACTTCTTCCTATCGGCGTATTACGGATACAGCAACAGCAGAAGTCAGACTGATTTGCAGGTGTGTAATTTGTTGTGAGTTTATGCACTGTGTTGGTTTTGTTGTTTGAACAAGGTGATGTTCATGCACGGTTCATTTTATGCACCAGTAAAAAAACATGGTAACACTTTAGTATGGGGAACTTATTCACCATTAATTAGTTGTTTATTAACATGCAAATTAGTAACATATTGGCTCTTAACTAGTTATTAGTAAGTACTTATTAATGCCTTATTTGGCATGACCTTATTATAACCCTAACCCTTTAACACTGGCCCTAACTCTCTAACCCTAACCCTAACCAAATAACTCCAAATTGAGGCTTTGTTACTTAGAATATGTTCCCCTAGTGTCCAAAAAACTCTAAATTAAGTCTTTGTTACTTAGAATATGTTCCCCATACTAAAGTGTTACCAAAAACATATAACTTTGTCTTGAATTTGAAAAAAACCCAACATTTTATTTTTCACTAAAGAAGGGTTCGGTGAATGCGCATAGGAAACTGGTGGGGTTCGATACTTCCAACAAGGTTATATATATATATATATATATATATATATATATATATATATATATATATATATATATATATATATATATATATATATATATATATATATATATATATATATATTAGGGCTGTGAATCTTTGGGTGTCCCACGATTTGATTCAATATCGAATCTTGGGGTCACGATACGAATCCAAATCGATGGGTTTTTTTTTCAATTTAACACGATTCTCGATTCAAAAACGATTTTTTCCCCGATTCAAAACGATTCTCTATTCATTCAATACATAAGATTTCAGCAGGATCTACCCCAGTCTGCTGACATGCAAGCAGAGTAGTAGATTTTTGTAAAAAGCTTTTATAATTGTAAAGGACAATGTTTTATCAACTGATTGCAATAATGTAAATGTGTTTTAACTATTGAATGAACCAAAAATACAACTTATTTTATCTTTGTGAAAATATTGGACACAGTGTGTTGTCAAGCTTATGAGATGCGATGCAAGTGTAAGCCACTGTGACACTATTGTTCTTTTATTTTTATTTTTATAAATGTCTAATGATAATGTCAATGAGGGATTTTTAATCACTGTTATGTTGAAATTGTAAGTAATATTGATACTGTTTTTGATAATATTCATTTTTGTGTCACTACTTTTGGTTTGTTCTGTGTCGTGTTTGTGTCTCCTCTCAATTGCTCTGTTTATTGCAGTTCTGAGTGTTGCTGGGTCGGGTTTGGTTTTGGAATCGGATTGCATTGTTATGGTATTGCTGTGTATTGTTTTGTTGGATTGATTAATAAAAAATACAAATAATATATTTTTTTAAATAATAAA
>NC_084743.1:56371958-56459458 GCF_033978785.1 Entelurus aequoreus | reverse complement strand
GAATTTTTTCATCTTAATTCATGCACCTAAAAATACATCAAAATGCTTAATCAGCAATGGACTATTTCACGTTACTGCGCATGTGCAGACTTGATTCAGGAAGACGTAATGTTTCTTCTGCAAAGAAAAATATATTGTGCGTCTGCTTACCTATTTATTTTGAAAAATAAAACTTGGTCAAAGATTTCAGTGTGTGTGTATATAAGTACTTTTTGAGCACATTTAACAATGCAGTGGTAATAATGGTCTTTTTAATCATGGTAATAGTGACGTAAAATGGGAAATAAAGAGCAAAAAGGCACAATGTCAATTTAATTAAGTTTGATACAACTAATTATATTAACGAGTGCTGTCAAACTAGGTAAACTAGGCCTCTTTTTATTGGTATCGGTCTTTTTCTTTTTTCTTCAACTACAACTGAATTACATGAGCGGATACAATACATACACATATTATACCAGTATTTAGTACTAAAAAATAATAATAATTAGTGAACTAGCACGTTTGCCCTGCTTGAGAAAAAAAAAGCCTTTTTTTCCTCCTTTGCATGCCCCGTCCCTCTGGTCGCTTGTACACGATACATCTCTTCTACCTAGCTTTCAAAACGTAATTTTTTTTCAGGAAATTCAGTTTTTGTCCTTCTTTCCCGTCGTCTTTTATTCGTTTTTGCTAGTGCAGTGGTTCTTAACCTTGTTGGAGGTACCGAACCCCACCAGTTTCATATGCGCATTCACCGAACCCTAAAAATATATATATTTTTTTTTTTTTCAAATTCAAGGCAAAGTTATGTTTTTTTACCGGTGCACAAAATGAACTGCTAATTAACATCACCTTGTTCAAAGAACAAAACCAACACAGTGCATGAACTCACAACAAATTACACACCTGCAAATCAGTGTGACTTCTTCTGTTGTCTTTGAGAGACCAGTTCAAACATGCGTGGCTTCACTTTGGCAAGTGCCACTCTCATGTCATTCCATCCATCCATCTTCTTCCGCTTATCCGAGGTCGGGTCGCGGGGGCAGTAGCCTAAGCAGGGAAACCCAGACTTCCCTCTCCCCAGCCACTTCGTCCAGCTCCTCCCGGGGGATCCCGAGGCGTTCCCAGGCCAGCTGGGAGACATAGTCTTCCCAACATGTCCTGGGTCTTCCCCGTGGCCTCCTACCGGTCGGACGTGCCCTAAACACCTCCCTAGGGAGGCGTTCGGGTGGCATCCTGACCAGATGCCCGAACCACCTCATCTGGCTCCTCTCGATGTGGAGGAGCAGCGGCTTTACTTTGAGCTCCCCCCGGATGGCAGAGCTTCTCACCCTATCTCTAAGGGAGAGCCCCGCCACCCGGCGGAGGAAACTCATTTCGGCCGCTTGTACCCGTGATCTTGTCCTTTCGGTCCTAACCCAAAGCTCATGCCCATAGGTGAGGATGGGAACGTAGATCGACCGGTAAATTGAGAGCTTTGCCTTCCGGCTCAGCTCCTTCTTCACCACATGTAGACTGGTTGGGCAAACTCCCATGCACCCTCAAGGACCCTGCCGAGAGTATAGAGCTGGTCCACAGTTCCACGACCAGGACGAAAACCACCCTGTTCCTCCTGAATCCGAGGTTCGACTATCCGGCGTAGCCTCCTCTCCAGCACACCCGAATAGACCTTACCGGGAAGGCTGAGGAGTGTGATTCCACGATAGTTAGAACACACCCTCCGGTTCCCCTTCTTAAAGAGAGGAACCACCACCCCGGTCTGCCAATCCAGAGGTACTGCCCCCGATGTCCACGCGATGCTGCAGTCTTGTCAACCAAGACAGCCTCACAGCATCCAGAGCCTTAAGGAACTCTGGGCGGATCTCATCCACCCCCGGGGCCTTGCCACCGAGGAGCTTTTTAACTACCTCAGCAACCTCAGCCCCAGAAATAGGAGAGCCCACCACAGATTCCCCAGGCATTGTTTCCTCATAGGAAGACTCTCATGTCATTTTAAATGATAAATGATAAAATAAAATAATTTATTTATTTTCACCGCAAAGTCTGTTCCCTTTCTTCGTTTTCCACCCAGACATACAATACTAGTACACAGCTCATGAAAAACAATATTTGTTGTCATTGTAAGTGGGCCAAAACACTTTTATTAGAAAATAATCTCATGGAAATGACTGCTGTCATTTGATTATAATAATAAAACATTTAATTTGTTATTTAGTCAGGTTTGGGACAGGTGTGCTCACATGTGCTCCACTGAATACTCAAGGAGTTTTAGCGTTTGCTCACGCATATGGAAAATTAGAGGGAACATTGTTTGAGCGTATCCATAATACGCCAATAGGGAAAAGTTTTTATTTACACAATTAGTCGGATGTGTCTTGACCTCCGCGGCGGAGGGTCAGCCGAACCCCTGAAGCCGACTCACCGAACCCCTAGGGTTCGATCGAACCCAGGTTAAGAACCACTGTGCTAGTGCAACAATCAAACCTCCGTCCGCAACACTCGGATGTGGGTTTATTAAAAGAGCGCGGCGAGTTTCATGTTCCGTGATTCAATCAAATAACAACACGACAGAGATGGATGAACATGAAGATGACAGTAAAGATATCGCTGAGAAAATTATAAGTTAGTGTAGATATATTGACAAACAGGAGACTTACTGTATACAAATAAAGAAGAAGAGGCAGCACTCTCATACTTCCTGACACATGGAGGAAGAAATTATGTCGGCCAGCTTGAAAAATGTCTTAACTATAAGCTATGTAAAGGAGCACAGAATTTTTTTATTTTTATATTCGCAACATGTCAGGGTTCCAAATGAGGAAGCATTACAAGGTATTGAATCCATAGACTGCTATACAATTGTATAAAATTGAGCAGATGGCGAGTTATTGTGATGTAGAGAAATCCCATATTTTTACCCATTTTTTCGGGAGAGTTCCCATATTTTGAAATGCAAATGTTGATGCTCCTCTGATCCGCAGTATTAGACACTCTTAACAAAGATGTTTGTGAAATTCCCTGATGTTTATTGGTGTTGAATTAACCGCAACATTAATGCCACAAAAAACATTATGTCGCCACAAGTTCGATGTTTTCTTAAAAATAATGTTAAAAAACAACTTGTCCAGCTCTTTTACTGACGTATACTATTCATGTTTACATAACTTTTACTGCAAAAGAATATCAGCTCCAAATATTGACTACTAATAATTGGTATTTGTATCCGCTCTGAAAAAAACATATCGGTCGATCTCTGTGTTGATTCAATTTAATTTTTTGATTAATCACCAAAAAATACTTGCGTGCATAATTTTAGATTCACTTTAAAAAAAAATCTATATTTTGACACAAATGCAATTTTAAATGTTTTACTTGAATGCACGGAATTTATTTGTTCAAAAATGACAGTTTTATCTAAAATGTCATTTGAGTGTTTTTGAAGTGAAATTTGTACTACGGTATCATGCTTTTCGTACACCTGACTTTTTGCAGGATTTGGTTTTCAACTGAGATTTTCGCCAGAAGTTTGCATTGGTTTTGGCACACAGAATCAGTTATTGTACGTCCAAACATTGTGCATAATAAACTTGTCCATCTGCCAATGTATTATTATTATTATTATTATTATTATTATTATTATTATTACGGTTTATGGCAGTGGTCCCCAACCACCGGGCCGCGGCCCGTTACCGGTCCGTGGATCGATTGGTACCGGGCCGCACAAGAGTTTAAAAAAAAATAATAATAATAATATATATATATTTTTTTTATTAATTCAACATAAAAAACACAAGATACACTTACAATTAGTGCACCAACCCAAAAAACCTCCCTCCCCCATTTACACTCATTCACACTCATTCGCACAAATGGGTTGTTTCTTTCTGTTATTAATATTTCTGGTTCCTACATTATATATCAATATAGATCAATACAGTCTGCAGGGATACAGTCCGTAAGCACACATGATTGTATTTTTTTATGACAAAAAAAAACAAACAAAAAAAAAACCCCGGTCCGTGGGACAAATTTTCAAGCGTTGACCGGTCCGCAGTTACAAAAGGGTTGTGAACCACTGGTTTAAGGGAAAGACAGTACATAAAATGAGCCAGGCCAGAGTGTGTAATGATAGTACCTGCCATGCTGGTAAAAGTACTTAAGTTTTCGTACGATTCAGTCTTCATCAGACCTTTTGAAATGGATTACTGATAGAGATGTGACGTTCGTGGACAAATCAAGTCTTTTGAATGGCTCTCTTAAGTGAACAATGGACACTGATTCACAGATGTTCATTTGTGAGCTGTTTTTAAGCCACCTGACTGGACTGGAGTCACTCACACCGTCTGAAAACGCACACCAAATAAGCCAGAGTTGAAAGAAAGTGTGTGCCGTGAGATACAGTCTGGTGTGCCGTGGGAGATTATGTAGTTTCACCTATTTGGGTTAAAAATATTTTTTGCAAACCATTAATTATAATCCGCAAACAATGTGCCGTTTTTGAGTGTTGGTGCTGTCTAGAGCTCGGCAGAGTAACCATGTTATTCTCTTCCATATCAGTAGGTGGCAGCCGGTAGCTAATTGCTTTGTAGATGTCTGGAACAGGTCGTGTGAGACGACGATGGTTTGTCGTGATCACAATGTGCAGGCGACAGCGGGAGGCAGCGTGCAGGTAAAAAGGTGTTTAATGCTTAAACCTAAAATAAACAAAAGGTGAGTGCCCCAAGAAAAAGCATTGAAGCTTAGGGATGGCTATGCAGAACGAAACTAACACTGAACTGGCTACAAAATAAACAAAAACAGAATGCTGGACGACAGCAAAGACTTACAGCGTGTGGAGCAGAGACGGTGTCCACAAAGTACATCCGAACATGACATGACAATCAACAATGTCCCCACAAAAAAAGATAGCAACAACTTCAATATTCTTGATTGCTAAAACATGAAACTGCAACAGCAAAATACCAACAAAACAGGAAAAGCCACCAAAATAGGAGAGCAAGACAAGAACTAAAACACTACGCAAGGAAAAACACCAAAAAACTCCAAATAAGTCACGGTGTGATGTGACAGGTCGTGACAGTAGATCTACTTTGAGACAAGCGCTATATTGATGCATGGTTGGTTGTGGTTTGAATTCATATCCAACAATTGCGACAACAACTTTTTATTGTCTACTTAGTTTCATTTTTTAATGATTTCTGCTGGTGGTGTGCCTCCGGACTTTTTAAATGAAAAAAATGCGCCTTGGCTCAAAAAAGGTTGCAAAACACTGCTCTAGAAGTCTCAAGGCAGCTGGAAAATGAGAAATACTGATTGCTTCTACTACTATATATGGATTCCAGTGTAAAATGCACATCAGCTTTTTAAAAAATTATTTTGTTCTTATTTTTTTTATACTCACGGTTATGCAGCAGCTGTATTGGGTGTGTTGCCGGTAAAGAGCTGCCGTCCCCCGGCGAGTTACTGTAAGTGCAAGCCTAAAGAGAGTAGAGTAACTGCGGTAAGCGCTTTATTTCACAGCCAGGGTGCCATTAACCACGCCATGTCTACACATAATGCCATATAGTGCAAGAGTTTGCTAATGCATGTGGCGAATGAACCGGAGGATCATACGGGAAATTCAACAATCAGCTGGCCGGGAAAACCTTTCACACCAGCCGGCTTCCGGGGATTGAGGGTCTGCATCGGCTGACGTTGGTCTTGTGGCTCCGGAGGGGAGGAAAGGCGAACGGGCACATCATCATCGCCGACATCCACCTCTCGGGTTTTTTTTAGACACTTTCGATATGTCAAGAAAGCTACAAAGGACGGAAATCTGCGCTGACTGCAGTGCACCAGGTAGGGGATGCAAACACACCGGGGAATGATTACCCCCGAGGAGCGGCACGTTGGGGGAAAACCGGTCCGTGGTTGCGCGGTCTGTCACCGGGTGCGCAAAGCAGGAAACACACGGGTTCAAAGCGTCGCTTAGGCCCCAACATATTGAGCGAAAATAGGCGTGTTTTTAAATGGGGCATATTGTTAGCACGTAGCGTCTCACCTCTAGAGGGGGTTTATTTATTTAACAAGGGCGTGTGTGATTTGACTGCAGTGATTTTTTGGTTTAGCAGAAGATTTTTTGTCGCTTTTAAATGTGAAGAATTGTTTGTTATGGTTTCCTGGCTCTAAACACACTAGCAATGCTAAGCTAACAAGCTAACGTTTATCTTCTTTGGCACAAATATACCGTATAGAAATACATAACAATAAATGCTCAAATAAATAAACAGGTCAACATTTCACCAGCTTACGTCTTCCTTTGAGTAATTTAAGTACTTGCATGGAAAGGCTTTAAATCGTTTTCTTCCCGGAGTCGCTAGTTTGGCTAAGGAGGTAGCTAATGTCAATAGCCAACTTTGGCTGAATAGCAAGTTATGTCAATATGTGATAGTTTATGTGGTACTAGCTTACATTTCCATATTTTGTCTCAGTATATCAATAGTCGAACATATTGTGAACCGGCTTAAGCAACACAAATCGAGTCAGTCCAATGCAGTCAGAATTATCCTCCCTCCATCCATCCATTTCCTACCGCTTGTCCCTTTCGGGGTCGCGGCGGGGTGTTGGAGCCTATCCTTCTGAGTTATTTTATTGTGTATAACTCATTCATGCCAATGAAGCTATGCATTATTGCATAGCATGCAATTATTATTATTATTTTCACCAAGTCCAGCGTCATTAAACACTTGGCTCTCCAAGTACCATCATAATGGCCAACATTAATATACAGTAGCGTAGTGGGCCTAAGTATTAATTAAAAACAAGGCAGAGGTTATATTTAACAAGTATATTTAATATTTTTGGCCACTGTAACATTACACACCGTTTCAACAGTAAAACTGTAGGAAAATATTGAATAAAAAAAACAGAAGAATTGTTTGTTATGGTTTTCCATGCTCTAAACACACTAGCATTGCTAAGCTAGCAAGCTAACGTTTATACTGTTTGGCTCAAATATACTGTATAGGTATACATAACTATAAATGCTAAAATAAATAAACAGTTCATTATTTAACCATCTTACATTTTCTTTTTAATAATTTAAGTACTTGCATGGTAAGGCTTTAAATTGTTTTCTTCCCAGAGTCGCTAGTTTGGCTAAGGAGGTAGCTAATGTCAATAGCCAACTTTGGCTGAATAGCAAGTTATGTCAATATGTGATAGTTTATGTGGTACTAGCTTACATTTCCAGATTTTGTCTCAGTATATCAATAGTCGTAACATATTGTGAACCGGCTTAAGCAACACAAATCGAGTCAGTCCAATGCAGTCAGAATTATCCTCCCTCCATCCATCCATTTCCTACCGCTTGTCCCTTTCGGGGTCGCGACGGGGTGCTGGAGCCTATCCTCCTGAGTTATTTTATTGTGTATAACTCCTTTATGCCAATGAAGCTATGCATTATTGCATAGCATGCAATTAATATTATTTTCACCAAGTCCAGCCTCATTAAAACACTTGGCTCTCCAAGTACCACAATAATGACCAACATTAATATACAGTAGCGTAGTGGGCCCAAGTATTCATTAAAAACAAGGCAGAGGTTATATTTAACAAGTATATTTAATATTTTTGGCCACTGTAACATTACACACAGTTTCAAAAGTAAAACGGTTGGAAAATATTGAATAAAAAAAAAACAGAATAATTGTTTATGGTTTTCCAGGCTCTAAACACACTAGCATTGCACTCTGCAAAAATGCGGGAATCATTTGCATCACATCGAAGAAAATAATGGAAAGTAAAGGTTTGCGGAAGGCTACAGTGTCAATAAATGGCAACAGTTTCTTGTGCGGGATAAGCAAGCATACATACACATATGAAATGCGGTATGTCGCACTCTCAGTAACAGTGAATTAATACACTTTGCCTGACCAAACCTTGCTTCAAAATTGCACCTTTTCTGCACGTGTCACCAACAATCCAAACTAGAGGAATACATATTGCAGAAAAAAAGCAGCATTAGTTCAGCATTCAAGTATGGTGATAATAAAATCAGAAGGCCATGCAGACTCGCCACAGCAAAACCTATGAGAAATATTCTAAAAAGCTAAAGTAAAAGCACAGGCCTATATAGTGCACTGATTACAAACAATACATTGGCGGCAGCCACCACAGTTGAGGTACTTCACACAAAAGTCATAATTTATCTGTAATTGTTGGTCCAAAGCTAATGAGGATTTTGGAAAAATGACTGTAATACCTTCTGTGTATTTTTGACATTTATTGTGTGTCAGGAGTATGTTAGACAGCCTGCTGGTCGCTTAACACTGCATGAACATATACAGCAGAGTGCATCAAATACGGCCGCAAAATTGCTCAAATGCAATGCATTTATGAGCTTGATTATATTTAGAACTTAGACTTAGACAAACTTTATTGATCCACAAGGGAAATTGTTCCACACAGTAGCTCTATCCATCCATGTTCTGGAGTTTATCCCAGCTGCATTCGGGCGGAAGGCGGGGTACACCCTGGACAAGTCGCCCCCTCATCGCAGGGCCAACACAGATAGACAGACAACATTCACACTCACATTCACACACTAGGGCCAATTTAGTGTTGCCAATCAACCTATCCCCAGGTGCATGTCTTTGGAGGTGGGAGGAAGCCGGATTATGCGGAAGGAACCCATGCAGTCACAGGGTGAACATTCAAACTCCACACAGAAAGACCCAGAGCCCGGGGATCGAACCACTATGGTGCCCCATTTAGAACTATATTTAGACTTATTTTGTTTTATTTCGTCAGGAAAACAATGTCAGAACAACTGCAATCGCATGCTTCCATGCACAGCCGCACGCGTCCTAGGTGTTTAACATGGCACCTGTTTAGTTGTCTATACTCTCTGTAGACACGACTCTGATTAGTAGTACTCGTACCACAGTTTGAGTATTACTGCATTATTGCTTTGTTTGCCCTTTGAAAAAGCAACTGTGACATTTGCTTGCCTTCTACTGGCCTAAATCATTCATATGACTGATCACATGCCCTCATGTTTAGTTCCGGACACAATTATTGGTGCTTGTGTGTGTTTTCTGAATGCTTTTGTCTGCCCTTACATTATAACAGCTGCTGCAGTGAATGTGTATTTAAGGCTGTCAAAATTGCTTTACGGCTATATTGCACAATGCATGCTGGCTACACCTTGCTACCTTTTTATTACATCATTGTACTCTCTACTTACCTTCCTCCCTTAGCATTTGCAGCTCTCACTCTCTCAGTACTCTCCATCTAAATAAATAAACTAACCGCCACGTATGAACATCAAGTAATTGAATGCATTTGAGACTTCAGTATAATTCTTGTTCATTGTTCATGTAAAAAAAACCTAGAGCATGGGTGTCAAACTCTGGCCCGCGGGCCAAATTTAGGCCGCCGTGTAATTTCATTTGGCCCTTGAGGCAATATCAAATTAACACTAGAGCTGGCCCGCCGATTATATACAGCGGCGGTGCCGCGGTAACACCGCATTCACCGCTAATTCTTATACTTGCCAACCCTCCCGGGAGACTCCCAAATTTCAGTGCCCCTCCCGAAAATCTGCCCCGAGCTGTCGTCAAGTCCGCTTTTCATCCAGTGTGTGTGCGTACAGAAGCCGCACATATCTTGTGACTGGGCCGGCACGTTGTTAGAATGTATGAAAAGCGGACGTGACGACAGCTCGTAGAGGATGTTAAAGGCAGTGCCTTTAAGGCACGCCCCCAAAACTGTGGTCCGGGTGGAATACGAGAGAATGGTTGCCCCGGGAGATTTTCGGGAGGGGCAATTCCCGGGAAATTCAGGAGGGTTGGCAAGTATGCTCTATTGCGGTGTGCGCACAGTTTGCTGAAAAACTCAGTGTACTCGCTGAGTTAAGCCGGCGAGTTGGCGACTTTGATGGTCAGAAATTTAGATTTGAACTGCTTAGTAATCTCTTCGCAGTTGATGTGGAAAAAGCACCAATTAACCTCCAAATGGAGCTGATTGAACTCCAGTGTCATGACACGCTGAAGTCAAAGTATGGTGCTGTTGGCGCCGCACAGGTTCCACAATTCATCCCTGACACGATGCCTCAGCTCCGCACCCAAGCTGCTCAATTCCTCTCCATGTTCGGCGGCACTTATCTATGTGAGCAACTTTTCTTCTCAATGAAGATGACGAAAACGTCTCACAGGATACGTCTGACTGATGAACACCTTCGTTGGATAATGAAGGTTGCCTCAGCTCAAAGCCTGAGCCCCGACATGAATGAACTAGCATCCAAGAAAAGATGTCATGTATCTGGCTTGGGCACATCAGATTAGATCAGTGTGTTGCAAACTGAGCAGTTTAAAGTCCTGAATGGTTGGTTTATTCATTGTTATTTTATTTTCAAATTTATTAGCCTCTGGAAAAAGTTAATGTTGATATTTACCTCAGAAGGCTGCAAATAGAAAAGAGGCATTCAATTTTTATTTAAATTGTATTTGATATGCCATTGATATTTTTTTATTATTATTATTATTATTATTTGAAACTCGATTTTGCATGTCACTATAAAGTTATATAAGCCTTGCTTGTTCAATATTCAATGCAAAACTTGTTTGGGTCCCTATTGAAAGGTTAATTTGTTCAACCTTGGCCTGCGGATTTGTTCAGTTTTAAATTTTGGCCCACTCTGTATTTGAGTTTGACACCTCTGACCTAGAGGGTTAAAGAAAAATGTGGATTTCTAGTGTTCGGCATCTTTTGTATTTCCCTTTCAGCTACTGTGAGGTTTTTCCAGGAAGAAATGCACACACTCACATAGGGATATGTACCTTTTACATTTGAACCAATACGGTACCCGAGAATTGATACGGTACTCAACAGTACCAATTTTCGGTACTTTTAGGTTTGTTAATAAATATGGATTGTTTTTATTAATAAAAATTTTTTTTTTCATTGGAACATTTGAAAATGAACTGATTATGATAACTTCTGTCCAGTTGTTGTATTTTGTTTTATTATTATGTTTCTGAGTCAACACATTGTTTACATTGATAATTGCAACATTACCTAGAGGCAGTTTGGCTTAGTCCGTTCTCAGTGCTGCTGGAGTGAAGACCAAATGTTAGTGTTATGAATGTAACAATGAAACATTTTATATTACGGTTTTTGTGACCAAAAGTAGCAGTGCAACATTATTCTAATCACAATATTGTTGAATGTGCTCAAAAAGAACTTATACACACACTGAAATCCTTTGATTTTTTTTAAGTAACTAAAATAAATAGAAACACCGTTAGAAAAGCCACTATTTTAATGGTAAAACATATATTGTTTAAAGTATTGAATTTATTTAAATGAAAAGTGAGTAGCAAATAAAATCTATTATTATTTATCATTTCTTGTGGGCATTCTATTTTTTGGTCCTTGAACGCACCATAAAACCAATTCTGTCACGTATTTTTTTAATTGATAATTTTTTGCCATGACAGCACAGCTTGTAGGTTAAATGTGCACAATTTAATAGCTTTATTGTTAAAAGTGCAACGTGTTTATACAATTTTAGATTAAGGTATGCTGTTTCTTAATGATGAAATACATTAATGTCTCTGGTTTTCATGTTAGCATTTAAGCTAGCACCCGCCAATCAGTCCGTGAGTTTATCAAAATGTAGTTATTAATCTCGGTTTTTCGGTTATTTTAATTTGAAAAGAGAATACTAACCATCGGGAGTTTTACTGAGGTTATCATTAATACCGTTTATTGTTAAATCCCTAGTTGGAGCCGACTGAGTCTGCAACTTGTCCGTAACATGGCACCGTTGGATTTTACGTGAATTGGTGCCCGTTAGGATTGGTGGGATCTGTACCAAAAAAGTACCAGATTTGATGCCCATCACTACACACACACGCAATATGTTCTGCAAAATGCTGAGCTGGTCATAGATGATAGACTACCTCCCTACAACCCAGCTATGTGGCCTGCTAGGTGATGACATTTCTGCAAAGGATTACTGATGGAGACAGTAGCAGGCAACTCGCAGAAGGCGATAATGTCACACCATGGCCTTGTGGACTCTGTGTCAAGCTTGTAAACTACATTCATTCATCCATGTTCTACCACTTGTCCCTCTTGCATGCTTTATTTAAGAAGATATTTGTGCTTTGCATGTGCATTTTAACCAATATGTTACATAATGTCAGATGTCTCCTGTTTTTTTCTATTGCTGCCCGTGTTTGCCTCGGGTTAAAATCCAGAGCTCCAGGGATAATACATACCAAGGAAAGTACCAAATTTTGGATTTTCAATACAATCTTTAGGATGCCAAAATATCTGATTCTATAATGCATTTGTCTGTTATTTTTAGGGGCAAATGAGAAATATTGAATGCTTCCTGGACAGATGTTTTCAGTCGTATTCATTAATCATGTATACTGAAATGTGCAGTGGGGGGGATAATTATTTTATTCTCTGCTGATTTTGTAAGTGTCTATCACAGAGACACATACGGTTCATAACCTTGTGGTACATTTATTTTTAACTAGGACAGAATAACATTTTCTAGAGGAACAAACGGAAACTAAATTAATCTACACATTACAGGAGTCTCTTTCTCACAGAGCTTTTTGATAAAAACACAGGACAAACAGCGTTACTCACATAACGGCAATCTATCTGTGGTGGCGGGGCGTCATTTTATTTATTATTTTAAAAGTTTCGAAAAATGTATACATTTATTTAAAGACAAATCTGTGTTATTGGTTATTAGTATCAACGTACAGTACAGGCCAAAAGTTTGGAAACACCTTCTCATTTCAATGTGTTTTCTTTATTTTCATGACTATTTACCTTGTAGATTGTCACTGAAGGCATCAAAACTATGACACCTGAGAAGTGAAAACCATTTCAGGTGACTACCTCTTGAAGCTCATCGAGAGAATGCCAAGAGTGTGCAAAGCAGTAATCAGAGCAAAGGGCGGCTATTTTGAAGAAACTTTAATATAAAACATGTTTTTTCAGTTATTTCACCTTTTTTTGTTAAGTACATGTGTTCATTCATAGTTTTGATGCCTTCAGTGACAATCTACAATGTAAATAGTCATAGAAATAAAGAACATGCATTGAATTAGAAGGTGTGTCCAAACTTTTGGCCTGTACAGTATATATTTTCTTTGGTACATTATATTGATTTTTTCATTGCTGCTGCTTATTTCTTGACTACAATGTAACGCAGGCTGCACTTTGTACACCACTTTACATATATTGTGCCATCCCTAAATGTTGGAATTTAGTTTGGCTCATAGGTAAACAGTCCTTTTTAAATTAGAGATGAAAAAACTTTTAATTTGAGGTTGTTTATCGATAGTGTCCACAATGAAGTTACTCTAAAACCAAGCACACAAAGGAAAGTACATTAATATACACATGAAGTGCACATACATATAGGAAACCTGAAAATAGAGCTTGGTATAAACTGAAACAAGCTCTGAAACCACACAGGCTAAAAGTTGGCTATTAAGCAGTTGCTAAGATACATTGGACGACCCCATTGTCAATTTAACAAAAATTAGCATCGCGCTCATTTTAAACTTGTTTAATCGTTTAACAAATTAGATTTTTACGGAACAACATTGACATAAAGCAGCAAAAGTATTGGTATCACACCAGATTGTGTGGAAACACATATTGACAGCTAACTTTGTATTACTAGGCCAGTCTACTGTTCCGCGCCAGCTGTGGAAGCCCGTTGCTCAAACCTCAAACTCAAATTTTTAAACAAATAACCTATATCCCCCCCCACCCCAAAACAAGTTTCACAACCATACATTATATATTTTTTTATACTCTGTGTCTCTGTTAAAATAACTACCTACAATAATACCCCTACCTACAATAAAGAATACAGACTATCAAATATGTTCTCCTTACCTCTCTATGTATGCACTAAAAATAATTTTTTTAGTTTTTCTGATTTATGACCCATTTCAGTTAAAATTGGGTCATGTACACAATACATGTTGTCAACATGCTGCTGCCAATACATCTAATGGCTTAATTTTGCAGCTTTGCATTGAATGTGAGAGCTCAGCCAAGCAAATAAGAGATGTAGCCTATGGGGACTTTCATCTTTATTTGTACAGATCAAAGAATTAAGCTGATTAAGCCTAGCTGAGGGTACTATTCTCAGCTAGGCTTGAGCGCATTTTAAACCCATGTTTGCCAATGTTTTCTGCAGGCACTTAAGCATGTCAGCTCATCAAATGGACTATTTTAGCCCCATTAACACCCTCGGCTCACTGCTCAGACATGTTAATCCCATCTGAAAGTGACGTATAAAGATAGTGTGTCCTTTTTTTGTCTTTTTAGCATACATGTGTGCAAATGTATATATTGTATCTAATGACTAATAGCTGTGCAATGTGTGCAACTGTGCATGCTGTGTCAGTTGTTCACATATCAGGGATGTGCTGGCTGAACTTTGTGTGACTGCATTTATTAAAGAATGTGATAGACATTTAATCTATAAGGAAATGATAACCAGTTGAGAGTGCAGTCAAGCGTTTCACTTAAATACAGCCTGGATTGTGTGTTGGAGTGTATCAACCTTGTACTTTGAGTCTCAAGTGCAGGGGTTGTCCAAACCTTTCGACTGGGGTCCCGCATTGGGTTTAAAAAAATGTGTCCAGGGGCCGAAAACAGACTGCATGCAAAGTAACTATATATATATATATATATATATATATATATATATATATATATATATATATATATATATATATATATATATATATATATATATATATATATATATATATATACACACACATTTTCTACCATATACTGTATATACACACATATATATATACACATATAAAGCCTTACATATATATGATTACATTTTATTATAATACAGTGGTTATATAATTAATAATATCATCGGTTAGTTAGAGTATGTGAAAGTTGAACTCCTACCTTGTTTACTTTCGTGACAACCTCCTTAAGGTTTTTGAATCAATCAGAAATATTAAGCAGCTAATATGCACCAAGCATGGATAAGTGTGGAGAGAGTGTTTTACATTTCACCCATCATCCCTTCTAATGGATGTCATAATGGATGGGTGTCATTTTGATTTTTTTTTTATATTGATTGGACGTTTTTTATAATATCCACAAAGTTCAATGAGCAGGTTGTGTTATTTGTGGCCATGTTTGTTGGATTTTTGTACTGGCTGATTCTTTTTCCTGCACCGTGACTAGGGAAGGTTGTTTGGATTGGGTAATGTAATGAAATGCTGTGCATCTATGTCTACAAAATACAATTAATGGCAGAGTTACCTATGTTGGCCACGAGATGGTGACAAAATTGCAGCAATCACACCACTGGATATGTATATATGCTATAGATCAGATCTGGGCAAATTAAGGCCCGGGGGCCACATGCGGTTCGTTGAGCTTTTCAATCTGGCCCGCCGGACATTCCCAAATAATTTTTTTAGATCTTTAAGATGGAAATTGTAGCCGCCATCATGATGTGCAGTGATGTTTTCTAATAACTGTAATTCTTCAACTATACAAAGTATTTCAATGGTTGGAACCTGCGCTTATGGACTATATAACAGTTACTATGGTAATCTAATTAGTTACTATGGTCATCTAATTAGTTACTATGGTAATCTACGTCACAGCAGCTCAGACGAGGCACCAAGCAGTGTGGGCGGGAAGCGTTTCCACAGACGCGGAAGGAGATTTTCACAACAAAGCTTAGTGATATATAGAATAGAATAGAAAGTACTTTATTGATCCCTGAGGGAAATTCAGCAAATATCAGATTTATCAGATTGTAGGTGGGTTTATTTTGTACCCTCCACGTTCATATTTCACTGTTTGTTGCATTTTTGTTGCGAATCACTTGATTGTAAAATATGTCGATCGAGAGGGGGTGACGTTCATATTTTGTCAATATTCTGTATTTTATCCTTCATAGAAACATGTAAAATTCCATTACATTTTTTAAGGCAGTCTGTCATAACGTTTTTAGCATTCAATCAGACATTATTGTGAGGTTTTGTATTAGCGTTCCTAAAAATAAATATACCGGCCCCCAGACACATTTTATTCTCTAAATGTGGCCCCCGAGTCAAAATAATTGCCCAGGCCTGCTATAGATATACTGCCTCTGGTGAAATTATGTGTTGAACTTGTGCCGTCTCGCGGGCCAAATTGTAGACGCCACAAGGTTGCATTTGGCCTGCTGGCCGTAGTTTGGACACCACTGCTCTAGTGCAACATATATGACGTGTTTTTGTGTGCATTTTATAATTTAATAGCATTTCTGTTGTGTAATAAAGGGGCCTTATTATGCAAAACCAACTTTTTTAAAATCTATTGGTACCTGCTGTTGTTTTTTTGGAATAGGCTTTGGCAATAAAAATCTCAGAATTTTTCACAAAAAAATCGATTTCCGATTTCCCCCTACTTTTTATAGGAACCAATAAATACAAATGACAGAGATAACGCCTAACAAGTTTTTATTTGATTTGATTGAAAACTAATAAAATGTAATAACAATTGAGATTACACTGCATATTACTCTAAGCAAAATTCAAATTTGTAAAATGTTGTTCTTTTTAGACCAGTGTTGTAAAACCACTGTGATTATGTAATTTAACCCTTTGGGTTAAAAATATTTTATGCAAAACAGTAATTACAATCTGCAAATTGAGTGTCGGTGATGTCTAGAGCTCAGCAGAGTAACCATGTAATACTCTTCCATATAGTAGGTGGCAGCAGGTAGCTAATTGCTTTGTAAACGTCATATCTAATCCTTAAACCAAAAATAAACAAAAGGCGAGTGCCCCTAAAAAAGGCATTGAAGCTTAGGGATGGCTATAGAAAACGAAACTAAAACTGAACTGGCTACAAAGCAAACAAAAACGGAATGCTGGACAACAGCAAAGACTTAAAGCGTGTGGAGCAGATGGCGTCCACAAAGTACATCCGTGCATGACATGACAATCAACAATTTCCACACAAAGAAGGATAGCGTCCGCACAACTGAAATAGGCTTAATTGCTAAAACAAAGCAGGTGCAGGGAATAGCGCTCAAAGGAAGAAATTAAACTGCTACAGGAAAATGCCAACAAAAGAGGAAAAGCCACCAAAATAGGAGCACAAGACAAGAACTAAAACACTACACACAGGAAAACACCAAAAAACTCAAAATAAGTCACGGCGTGATGATGTGACAGGTCGTGAGTGCACCTACTTTGAGACAAGAGCTATAGTGATGCATGGTTGGTTATGGTTTGAATTCATATCCAACAATTCCAACAATGACTTTTTACTGTCAATATCAACTACCGAGTTTACATTTTTAATGTTTTCTGCTGGTGGTGTGCCTCCGCATTTTTTCAATGAACAAAAATGTGCCTGGGCTCCAAAAAGGTTGATAAACACTGTTTTAGACCATATACTGTATACTGTAAATTGTACTTTTTATCGAATAATTTTCAAAGATCTAAATTAAGAGTTTCCTTTGGAAAGCAATACTTCTGTTTCGAACAAATGACTTCTGTTAATACAAATGTAGTATTGCACATGGCATGCAAATAAATTATAATCTCCAACATTGAGATTAAAAAAGTGCAAAACTTAAACTTCTGTCTTGAATGAAATACTTCTGTAAATACAATTTAATGTTGTACATGGTATGCAAAAATATAACCAAGTAAAACATTAAGAGGACTATAGATTTACTTAGTAAGTGGATAAATGCAGGCTTTTTCCCATTGTACATGCACCACATCTTGGCAGTGTGCAGCGCGACTGCTTTAGAGATCGTTCTACGCGGTGCTTCTTTTTCTCATACATGGTACATCGTGCAAATGATTCCACCACAGTGAGCTGCTTTTAACGGGAGTTTGTTGTTGGAGTCTTGTTCGCCTCGTAAAGAGTTGCATTTCCCGCACTCGGCCCGTGACTTTGGTTTCAAGTGCAGGAATAAGTTTGTTTTGCTGCTGCCTTTTTTAAACAAACTTTGTAGTGTGCAGTCATTTGTTCAACTTATTTTGCCGCAAATCTAAACTACTAACAACACTTTTCTTTCTTTGGAACAAATCTCTCACTTTCATTAGCGTTAGAATTAGCCATGTTTAGCGAGATCTGTGAAACTCCACTAAGGAAAAAAAGGCGAAGGGTGGAAGCTACGGAAGCTGCTGAGACAAAAAGTATGCCGGAGGAAGAGGAGAAAAAACATAGATTTTTAGTTTTTTAAATCGTCCTCGATAAAATCGATGTATCGCCCAGGCCAAATTTGGGACCTGCGTAAATCATGTATATTAAAATGCAACTGTGAAGGCATTGCAGAGATATTTATAAAACAATATTGCCTTCCTTCATACGTCCTTTAAACAAACCGTTTGGAATTTGCTCTGTCCTGTGATGTTTTTGGACCTGTGACGTCTGCGGATTATCCATATATGGTATAAATTTACCCAAAGTGCTTTGCGCGCATCCGCCATTGTAGTCCGACGATGTTGTCAATAAGCTCTTTCTTTTTCGCTATCCTCTTGTTGTGGGGCAGTTTGAATGGTACTTGCATATGCTGTTGCCATTGCTAATACAAAGTAGCGAATAGCTTGAAATTAATCTGTCAGTAGACTCGCTATGGAAGTGCTAAAAACTACAACAAAGATGGCGGGGCGAAGACGCTGTCGAAGTGGAGTCATGTAAATGACTAACCCCAATCCACAAAACGGCACATCCTGACAGACTTGAAAAAGGTCTGTAAACATTCTATGCAAAAATTTGACCGAAGAACCACCATTACATGTTATGTTGACCAAAAATTTAGAAAAAAGTCCTAATATGGCCCCTTTCGGTTAACCTAATTTGAAGTGTATTAATGCTAGTCATCTGAATTCAGATGTGTTGAGAGACACCAGGTTTCAGGATCTATGTCCAATACCTCTGAAGTTTAACACAGGTCTCAAACATCCGCGGAACGTTGGTCACCGTCCAATTTGTTCAAATCCATAATTCATAATAATTTTTCTCGTACAAAAGTGAGGAAATTTAATCAGACCATTGCCATCATAAAACTTTTATTGGCTGTATAGCCAATGTTTTATATCTCATTTTGACATTTTAAACAGTAATAAAAAGAAGATAACATCATTCAGAAGCTAATGTTCCTTTGTATTTAATATGACCTCGAACAACGTTGGATAGCCGTTTTTGACTTCATAGACAGGAAAGCAAAGGTGGAGTTTCATCTTCTTATTGTACTATGAAGACGATTGCATGTCGGGAAAGAGCTTGTTAAACCATTGTTACCTTGTTGAAAGGTGTCATCGTATAAAGTATGTTAACAAAGCCCATCTGTTGTTGTTTTACAGACCCTGGCTGGACCAGTATCAACCGAGGGGTACTGATCTGCGATGAATGCTGTTCAGTTCACCGCAGTTTAGGACGCCATATCTCCATAGTCAAGCATTTGAGGCACAGCGGATGGCCGCCCGCATTAATGCAGGTAATACTGAGAAACTGGACACTGATAAGCACTATTCCAGATTGAGGAGTGAGTGAATGATTTTTGGTTACATATTGGTTGCTGGTATGACGTCAAATTTATAATCTAATAGCATAATGAGGTCAATGAGGAAGGTTTACCCATGCTGTGCTGTAGATGGGTTCGGATAAACAAATCAAGCACTTGTATCTCATAAGAGTTTCCAAACTGCCTCTAACATCAGCAGACCTCACTATTTATTAGAGGAAGACAACCCGTGTCCCGCCTGAACCAAGTATCCTGCAAACACTCCGTGAGGGGATAAATGCAACACCTGGCTTTGACACATTAAAATCTCACTGGCCACCCACTTGTATCCACACCGAAAAAAAGAAGAAGCTGTCAGTGCTTTATTGAAGTGAATGCAGACTCATCCACCTGCAACAAGTGCTTGGCAGTAAAATGGTAAAAAAAAAAAAAAGTTGTTGTGAAATGTTATTTCTTATTTTTAAATGTATTAGTTATTAATCGTTTCACTTATGTCACTTAAGTATTAAAATTACTGGTTTGTTCAACTTGAATGTCACAACATTTTATACAAATAAAAAGGCATCTTGTATTATTTTTAATTTTTTTACAAAAATGTGCATGTTTTAAATTTTTTAGGTACCGGTTAGGGCACTGTTTAAGCAACGGCACTGTTTTTAAATTACCAATTTGCTATTGGAATCCGTTAAACTGTAAACTTTATCCATCCCTAATCAGGACATAAGCTTCACTGATTTGTGGAAGTGATGTCAGATTTGATTAGGACAAACCTACAGGTATAGTTTGTCAAATCTACCATTGTTTGACTGTTTCTTATCTCCAGGTGTGCACAAACTGCACTCAATGTACATTAAAAAAAAAGATATAAACAATTTATCGATATCGGTCTTGAGTAGCAGGAAGTTGACGGAAGTGATGGCTTGAAAAAATATATAATGTGTATCCATATTAAACATTGCAATAGTCAAAATGTGCAAGAGGAAAATTTGGCATAAGTGAATGACCGAAAGTTGCAAACCCACAGAAAGCACAGTCAGACTGAATTGAAAGATGCAGGATTTTGAGTTGTGTTGTGCTGCTTCAGTTGTTCAATGGAATATGTGCTTTGTGTTCAGATGGTTCAAACATTGGCCGGCAATGGAGCCAATTCAATATGGGAACACAGTCTTCTGGACCCTGCCCAGGTGCAGAGCGGCCGAAGAAAACCCAACCCACAAGACAAAGTCCAGTAAGCATCCTCACTCACCACAAAATGTGTTCTGTGTCGAGTAAGTGTGTTCCTTTTTTATTAGATGCCTTTCATTTAAATGCGTTTAATTTAATTTAACTTGCAAAAATACAGTATTTTTCGGACTATAAGTCGCAGTTTTTTTCATAGTTTGGCCGGGGGTGCGACTCATACTCCGGAGCGACTTATGTGTGAAATTATTAACACATTACCGTAAAATATCAAATAATATTATTTAGCTCATTCACGTAAGAGACTAGACGTATAAGATTTAATCGGATTTAACGATTAGGAGTGACAGATTGTTTGGTAAACATATAGCATGTTCTATATGTTATAGTTATTTGAATGACTCTTACCATAATATGTTACGTTAACATACTAGGCACGTTCTCAGTTGGTTATTTATGCGTCATATAACGTACACTTATTCAGCCTTATTCTTTATTTATTTTAAATTGCCTTTCAAATGTCTATTCTCGGTGTTGGGTTTTATCAAATAAATTTCCCCAAAAAATGCGACTTATAGGCCTACTGAAATGAATTTTTTTTTTTTAAACGGGGATAGCAGATCTATTCTATGTGTCATACTTGATCATTTCGCGATATTGCCATATTTTTGCTGAAAGGATTTAGTATAGAACAACGACGATAAAGATTGCAACTTTTGGTATCTGATAAAAAAAAGGCTTGCACCTACCGGAAGTAGCGTGACGTAGTCAGTTGAACATATACGCAAAGTTCCCTATTGTTTACAATGATGGCCGCATGAAGTGAGAGAGATTCGGACCGAGAAAGCGACAATTTCCCCATTAATTTGAGCGAGGATGAAAGATTTGTGGATGAGTAAAGTGCAAGTGAAGGACTAGTGGGGAGTTGAAGCTATTCAGATAGGGAAGATGCTGTGAGAGCCGGGGGTGACCTGATATTCAGCTGGGAATGACTACAACAGTAAATAAACACAAGACATATATATACTCTATTAGCCACAACACAACCAGGCTTATATTTAATATGCCACAAATTAATCCTGCATAAAAACACCTGCGTGTTTGTTATGCTAGCTCCTAGCTCCTCTGCTAGCTCCTAGCTCCATAGAACACGCCAATACAATTCAAACACATGATCAACACACACAATCACTCAGCCCAAAAGACCGTTTACCTAACCCAAGGTTCATAAAGCTTATATATTTTAAAAAAGTTACGTACGTGACGCGCACATACGGTCAAGTTATCGAATGTTTAGCAGCCAAGGCTGCATACTCACGGTACCTGATATTCAGCTGGGAATGACTACAACAGTAAATAAACACAAGACATATATATACTCTATTAGCCACAACACAACCAGGCTTATATTTAATATGCCACAAATTAATCCTGCATAATAACACCTGCGTGTTTGTTATGCTAGCTCCTAGCTCCTCTGCTAGCTCCTAGCTCCATAGAACACGCCAATACAATTCAAACACCTGATCAACACACACAATCACTCAGCCCAAAAGACCGTTCACCTAACCCAAGGTTCATAAAGCTTATATATTTTTAAAAAGTTACGTACGTGACGCGCACGTACGGTACGGTACGTGTTATGCTAGCTCCTAGCTCCTCTGCTAGCTCCTAGCTCCATAGAACACGCCAATACAATTCAAACACATGATCAACACACACAATCACTCAGCCCAAAAGACCGTTCACCTAACCCAAGGTTCATAAAGCTTATATATTTTAAAAAAGTTACGTACATACGCAAAAAAAAGCCAAAGCTGCATACTCACAGTAGCACGTCTGCGTCTTTGTCATCCAAATCAAAGTAATCCTGGTAAGAGTCTGTGTTGTCCCAGTTCTCTACAGGCGTCTGTGTATCCAAATCAAAAGTCCTCCTGGTTAGAGTCTCTGTTATCCGAGTTCTTCCATCTTGACTGCATCTTTCGGGAATGTAAACAAAGAAGCGCCGGCTGTGTACTGTTGTGGCTGACTACGTTCGAAAAATACGTCCATTTCTCACCGACAACTTTCTTCTTTGCTTGCTCGGCTTCCTTCTCCATAATGCAATGAACATGATTGAAACAGATTCACGAACACAGATGTCCAGAATACTGTGGAATTATGAAATGAAAACAGAGCTTTTTCGTATCGGCTTCAATGTGGAAGGCATACCCGTGTTCGCCGGGCTACGTCACACGCATACGTCATCCTCAGAGGCGTTTCAAACCGGAAGTTTAGCGGCAAATTTAAAATGTCACTTTATAAGTTAACCCGGCCGTATTGGCATGTGTTATAATGTTAAGATTTCATCATTGATATATAAACTATCAGACTGCGTGGTCGGTAGTAGTGGGTTTCAGTAGGCCTTTATACTCCAGTGCGACTTATATATGTTTTTTTCCTTCTTTATTATGCATTTTTGGCCGGTGCGACTTGTACTCTGGAGCGACTTACACTCCGAAAAAAACGGTACTTTATATGACAAAGTAACACTGGGATGACAATGTTTATGAATAGTGTTGTTAGTGTATTCTAATTTTAAACAGTAATGTCTTGGTATTGAGTAAAACAGTGTAAGGCTCTCTTCCACTAAGGACTTTTATAGTCAAATCTGATTCATTAGATTTTGCGCATAGTTGATGATCAGTTGAAACTATGTTGTTGTTTTTTTAACGAGATAAATAATAATATAGTAGTGTATACTAACTGGTATCAAATACTGTAAATCTAACCACTATAAGGTGATTTTTCAGCTATATAAAAGGAATACTGTCATTAAAGTGAAAAAAACAGAGATCTCAAGAGGATTATTTTCAGAAGGTGCTTGTTCTACTTTGGACTAAAGGAAAACAAAGAAAACAATCTGAAGTCATGGTAGTTGTATTTCTAAGTTATTATGCCATGATTTTACCCGTCCGGCCCACGTGGGAATAGATTTTTCTCCATGCGTCCCCTGAGCTACAATGAGTTTGACACTCCTGGTTTAATGAGTAGCTTCCCAAACTACTCATCTAGTTCCTCAAATCTGCAACTACCTTCAATTCTACTTTAATTATTTTATTACCTTAGCCACGCTCATCCTACCTGGCTACCAGACACCCTCTCCACTGATAAATAGCACCCTTGGTAAGTTGGAAATTGTTTTACCATATTTATTTGCAGGCTTAAATAAGTCATAAAAAGTATCAATAATTATCGATCAATATAAAAATCTTATATTGTGATATAGGTTTCAGCCATATCGTCCAGCCCTATTTTCTAGTGACAGCCAAAATTGTAAGCAGATAAGAACCATCTTTTACTCCCTAAAATCTATTTGTATGCGACTCTGCACACAAGGGTCTATTACCAAAGATGAACACAATCAATCTATCCTCCCAACACACATGCTGAACGCGGGGGGCTTCATTAGGTACTTAACTCCAGAGAAGACCAAGGTTTAACGTGTGATGATTTGTGGTTGATAGTCGAATCAGGCTTTTTGTAATCTAATCATTAATACTATTTGAAAACAGCCCTAAAAGAGTGTACTCATCTAATTGCCCATTTTATTCTACAATTTCTCCCTCTGCAGCCCCACAAAGTCAGAGTTTATCAGAGCCAAGTACCAGATGCTGGCCTTTGTGCACAAACTACCCTGTCGCGACGATGACGGCGTGACTACCAAGGACCTTAGCAAGGTGAAAACACAACTGAGGCCAGTTTAGGTTAATTAGGAAATTGGACTCAGCCAGTTCAAGGAATTGCCCATGTAAGCAAAGAGGACTTTTCATGCACTGATGTCCCACACCTAAACACATAGACACATGTATTCAGACTGACAGATACAGTAAAAAATCCCCCATAGGAGAACATTTGAATGACAAAGCAGGATGTAATAATGAGCTGTGCTGCAGTGGAGCATCACTAGGCTAATAAGAATGTTGTGCCTGTTTTTATCTCAGCCTTATTTTTAATCTTTCCCCTGTGTCAATTTCTTATTCTCCTTTCATTTGCCTGACTACTGCCTTCTGTGTTCTTATCAGCAACTTCACTCAAGTGTGCGGACAGGGAGTTTAGAGACGTGTCTTCGGCTGCTGTCCCTTGGTGCTCAGGCCAACTTCTTCCATCCAGTATGCAAAAAGACACTAATTTACGAATGACACAGTTCCTGTTCTACTTTGGGGCTGTAGTGATGCTCGTATATACCTCCCTCATTGTCCTACCAGGAGAAGGGCACTACCCCACTGCATGTAGCCGCCAAGGCAGGGCAAATCTTACAAGCTGAGTTACTCGTGGTATACGGCGCCGACCCTGGAGCCCCGGACATCAATGGACGCACACCAATGGATTACGCCAGGTAATACCCACATGGTTTTCAAGTACATCTGCTGATAAAAGTTAAAAGTATTCCAAAAGTAATTTGTTCCTATTGTTCGTTTCAGGCAGGCGGGTCACATAGAACTTGCAGAACGGCTGGTTGAGTGTCAGTATGAACTGACTGACAGGCTGGCGTTCTACCTGTGTGGCCGACGCCCAGGTATGCCCTGTTTATAAGATATTTTCCTGACAATAGTGCATTAGCAGCTTCCATACACTAATCTGCATTTTTCTTCAGATCACAAGAATGGACATTATATCATTCCTCAAATGGCAGATAGGTATGGACCATTGACATGATTATTTTCTTTGGTATTGCATGAGTGATGTGTTTTCACAGTATTGTGCATTGTTTTGTACAAAACTAGATTCAGTTACTGTTTTGATGCACCTTAGTATTGTGACCAGAGGGTGGCACCAGAGTGTATATCAAACCACTTTGAAGTGAGTTCTGAATTTAGACAAGTTTGAGAGAAGATGACATCAAATGTGTGTGATATTAAAAACCTCTAATGATTTTAGTTTTAAACATTTAAAGAGATAATGTCAAGTTGCATTGTAATGACAGAAATTGCAGAGATTAGCCTTACTAGTTGATAGCTGAGTCTTCGAGCTGTGATTGAGTCTGATGGTGTAGTCACATTTTCCTCAACACTTAAGTTTCCCTTCAGAAATTGCAAAATATTTTTTTTACTAAATGCCTAGGTCATTCCGTGTAATGATTTCGATACTTGATGTGTGTTTGGATTTTTCATCATCATCAGCAGCAGCAAATGGGATACCAAAAGTGCAGTCGTGTCAAAAAAAATCAAGCTCAACATTACTTAGCTCAGCCTTTTTCTGACTTCCTGAGCTTGAAGAATATACAATCAAATAAACAGTACCTCACAACAGTGAGTCATAGGAGTGTGACGAAATATCAAACTGTCCTGATAGTCAACATACGATTTGATAATCAAAACACTCTTTTTCTTTCCCCGATACAAACTGTTGTATTTTACCCTTTGGTACGTTATATATTGTTTTGTTAATAAAGATGTGGACTGGCACATCAGCCATCTTGGATCACGCAACAACAACGAATCATTTATTAATTCGATTGGAAAAAGGCTTCAATTAATTGTTGAATGAGTGTTTGTAATAAAAATTGGAACTTTGCAGACATAGTTTTCGCACGGTCGCTGCAATTGAGCGCACATGAAAGCGGAGATGTGGAGGTGCTGTGTTCTGTATTGAGGCGAACAGCAGATTTTTAAAAACATTTTTATTAATGCACACTTGTTAAAAGTGCAATATTGATGATTTTTATCTAAAATATGCATCGGGTCTAAAATAGTGTTTTATGGAATTGGTCAATTAATCTAACAAACTAATCAATAGATTTTTCAATGTTAAAATAATCAATAGCTGTAGCACTACGTTTCGCAATGTCTTCAAACAACAACACTGCGGCATCCTGTAGGGTACACTCATGTTGCCCCTGGTGTTAGTCACAGATGAAAAAGAAACAAAGGCGCTAAACTGTCGGACTCCGGAGATTCAGTAATAATTAAAAATGCATCAGCGTCAGTGAAATCAAAAATTTGCACTCACTTCAGCTTTTATAGTGTGGGTGGGACAAAACTGGATAAATACTTTGCAGTATGTAGGAAGTGTCTCATGAAAATACAATACACACAACGAACATGCACAGCCACTTTGTTACGTCACCACTCCGAGCTAAGAAAGATAAATATTGATTTATCTATTTAGAAGGTACATGTTTATTTTGTTACATTTCTACTCAATAGATTTGATCTACTTGATACACGTTTTTCTGGATGGGTTTAATGAGAATAGTGTTACTGTTTGTGACACACCAACAACAATGTTGACAGTTATGTTGCACTAAACAGATTAATAGTTTTTACATCATTGCTGTCTTTACTGAACTAAAATGATGCCGCAGAATATAAACTGATATGATTTTTTTTCTCCTTTCAACCCTGTCATTGACATAAAGAGATATCATGATCATGATGCCACTTATTTCTGCAATTACTGGTACTTTATTGTATCTTTTCATCAGACTTCACTGAAGAAATTACACTTTGATACAATTCAAAGTAGTCAATGTGCAGCTTATATAACAATGTAAATTTACTGTCACTTCAAAATAACTTAACATTGTGTCAAAGAGTAATTTCTTCAATGTGGTCTCATGAAAAGATATAATAAGAGGTCTACTCAATTTTGTGTTGTATTGCAAATAATGATGTAACAATAAACGGTAATAATAACTATGGTAAAACTTCCGAAGGTTAGTATCACTGTTTTGAGTTAAAATTATCCAAAAACCGGGATTAATAACTTTACTTTCATTAACTCACGGACTGACTGGCGCCAACTCGCTAGCTTAAATGCTACCATGAAAACAGGAGACATTTACGTCTTTATCCATTAAGAGGCGGCATACCCCAAAAAGAAACACATTTCTGTCTGAGCAACTAAGATATTCAATCGTGCATATTGAGCTTAACATTGTACAAGCTGTGCTATCTTTCCTCAGAAGAAAAAAGACTGAGGTGTTTTACGATGCGTTCAAGGATCGGCAAATGGAGTGGGACACAATAAATATAAATAATAATAATAGATTTTATTTGTTATGCACATTTTATTTAAATGCATCTTTAACTGCTACAGTACAAACCAATATTTAAAACAATAAAAGCTTGGCCATTAAAACAGATAAAATACTAAGACTAGACTAAAAGTGATGGTGTTATCAGTGAAGCATGAGAAACACAACACATGCAAAATAGTGGATATTCTACCAGTGTGTCTTATTTATTTTAGTTATTAAAAAAGGTTACTTTGTCAAAAGAGTTCAGTGTGTGTATTAGTACTTTTTTTAGCACATTAAACAATACAGCGATAGTAATGATAACCGTGATAATTTTGGTCACAATAGCTGTGATATGAAATTGTCATATTGTTAGACTCAGACAAACTTAGACAAACTTTAATGATCCACAAGGATCATTATTGTTACATCATAATGGCAAAATAAATGTTACCATATAGAAATAAGGAATATTATCTTACTTTACTTAATTTTCTAAATGGTTCATCTTTGGATAAGAACATTTGAAGCGGTTTTGATGTGGCTTCTCTACCCTTCTTCCTGTCTGTTTCTTCCTTTTTCTCACTCGTCTTCTGTTCTCTCCATTTTGCTTCGCTTGATGGAGCCAGAGCTCGTCCTAAGTGCCCGACACAGAGGTATCTTTACTTTTCTTGTTCCTACTCTCCCCCCACCCAAAAAATACCTTGCTTCATTTTAACCACTATTTCTGTAACCCTATCTGTGGTACGATTCCCTGTTGTACAAAAAGCTTTCTAAGTGGGAAGAACATCATTAAGATTTTTTTTGTCTCACTAATAGCCAAAGAAGCAGTAGATTAACTTGGGTTAATTATTAAAGTAGCAAGGCGGCAGCTTGGCAGCTTTTAGCTGCCAAGCTGTAGCTTTCACCACCTCAGTTTCATCCTCCCTCAGAAACTCTAATGAACCTCAACAAGCCCGTTCAATGTGACATCCAACATACAACAATTCAAATGTTCCGCCATCTCCCTGTCTACCCTGGTCCCTTATGTCTCTCTCATGTCTCATTTACCGTGTTCTCCATTGCAATATTTATCACCCTTTGTCCCTTGGTTTATTGCACTCTGTTGTGAATTTAAGGTGCTCTTCTTAGGGTTGTTATCTGTGTTTTTTAGTTTGGACCTTTCAGAACTAGCCAAGGCTGCGAAGAAGAAGCTACAAGCGGTGAGTTGGCTTGAATTGTGGGATTTAAAGGGGAACTGCACTTTTTTTTAAACGTTACCTACAATTCGCAATACTTATGTGAGACAAGAACACACATGTTTTTCCCTTTTCTGTGCCTTCTAAATATTTAAATACTGCTAGAAACAGACAGCTTGGAAAAAATGGGATTCATCTACTCCATCTATAAATCCCTCTAAAAAATATCCAAGACCCACCAGCAACGCTCCATTTACATGCTGTAACCTGCACATTGACCAAGTTATAGCAACATTCTTATTTTAAGAGAATAACTACTTTTAGTAACACAGTGCCTTGCTCACAGAGAGGTAAGCTAACTACTGAACTGCTGCTGCTAAATCACCTCTTGAGTTTGGAAAAGTGTTTGCTAGATTAACAATCACGACTCGGATTTGTATAGTAAATGGTTGTGGCCATAAGCCGAAAAGTTGGTCAATTTTGATATTAAACTTTTAAAATGATCTACTTTGTAAATAACTGTTTTTTTATGTTTGTATTTTGCATTTTCAGTTTAGCACTTAGCACATGATGGTGTAGTGTTTCACTACAGATGGGTCTGCTTATCGCCCTGCTTCTAAAATGTGTAGCTCATCCTTCCTACAGCCAGGATGAAAAAAATACAAGGTTCTGGATGATCATTTGTCCCAAAGCAGTCGTCGTTGGCGCTCACATAGTCTGCCGTGGTTAGCAATCATTGCTCTGTGAAATCAGTGCGCCCAGAAAAAAAGTTCTAGAAATGCTTAGAATTACCAAAATACTGTAAATATTACATCTTATCATCAATGTGCCTACAGTATGTAAAACAATTGTTCAAGATTTTTTAAATGTTTTTTAAGAGTCCTTTATAGACTGAATATATTGTTTCCCCATTACCTGCTTTGTTAGCTGCCTCTAGCTAGCATTTTTTTGATGATTTAGAATGCACAGAAAGAAAATACATCTGTGTTCTTGTCTAACAAAGGGATTGTAAATGATAGGTAACATTTCTTCAGATTTGCATTAGAAGTTTGGGGACAGTTGCATTTGAATTGGCTAAGACTTCTGTCTCTTTTTCATGTAAATATCACACAGTTGGTCATAGTAGTAGTAGGGGCATCTGGGGTACACACCTATTTTCCATTTTTCACTGCTGTTACCGGCTGGCTCGGCCGCTTGCTTAGCAAACATGGGAACTACAAGGTAATACTTCTAATATTTGGTCAATTTAGGTTCAAATGGTGCCAAGCTAATGTTGTGTCAGTGACATAAAGTTGTTTTATGTACTAGTCAAAAAAATGTCATTAAATAAATTAGCAACAGAGCGTTGTCCTTCCTGCTCTCCAACACAAATCACTCTGCTCCACTCACCCATCACCAATACCCAATAATAAAATGATTAGTGTCATCAAAGAGGCCTACAATAAGATCGCTGTTTGTTGCTTTGATGGTACAGAACTATAAGACTACAGTATATTTACCTATGGCCTTTTTCCTTTTTGTGTGACAGCTGAATAACCGGCTGTTTGAAGAGCTCGCAATGGATGTGTACGATGAAGTGGATCGCAGAGAAAACGATGCAGGTGAGCCTCATCCAGTAGCTGTGATCTGTTAAGTAGTAGAAAATATATACCGTATTTTTCGGACTATAAGTCGCAGTTTTTTTCATAGTTTGGCCGGGGGTGCGACTTATACTCAGGAGCGACTTATGTGTCAAATTATTAACACATTACCGTAAAATATCAAATAGTATTATTTAGCTCATTCACGTAAGAGACTAGACGTATAAGATTTAATCGGATTTAGCGATTAGGAGTGACAGATTGTTTGGTAAACGTATAGCATGTTCTATATGTTATAGTTATTTGAATGACTCTTACCATAATATGTTACGTTAACATACCAGGCACGTTCTCAGTTGGTTATTTATGCGTCATATAACGTACACTTATTCAGCCTGTTGTTCACTATTCTTTATTTATTTTAGATTGCCTTTCAAATGTCTATTCTTGGTGTTGGGTTTTATCAAATAAATTTCCCCAAAAAATGCAACTTATACTCCAGTGCGACTTATATATGTTTTTTTCCTTCTGTATTATGCATTTTCGGCCGGTGCAACTTATACTCCGCAAAATACGGTATACACACACACACAGGGAAAAAAATGTGTTTGGCAGACATTGAAAATTAAGGAACTGACTTCAGAGGGAAGGAAAAAATGTTTTAGAGTGAGGGAGGAGGGAGAGAAACGGACGAGGGAAGACTAAACGGGGAATTGCCTCACAAATTCTTCAGTCTCTTTTCTGGAGTGTCTTCTCTCGATACGAGTTGCAGGGGAATTGACTTCTTTTCAGTAAAGCTGGAGGTAAGTGACAAGGACAGGCAGGATGAGGGCACAAAATACAGTTATGCATGTGGATATTTTGGTCCACTCGTCAGCATTTGGCAGTCTAAGATGACGATTTTACTGAACCGCACACATTTTTTTTCTCCTCCTCATCCCCAGTGTGGCTAACTACGCAGAACCACAGCACTCTGGTAACAGAAAGAAGCGCTGTGCCCTTTTTACCAGTCAACCCTGAGTACTCTGCCACACGGAACCAGGTAAAGCCATACTCGCATACAATTTTATAATATATAACCTGACAAAAACAATATACAAAGAGGTTCACATAATGGAAACCAAAGCAAACGCAAACTTAGGAGTTTTTCTGTTTTTAAAGGGTATGAGTGTGAAAATAGCAGCCTGTTTCCATCCTGCCCCTTTACTCACTCTCTTGCTGTGTGAAGAAAAATAAATCCCTGATGTCCTCACACATAGTTTATCTTGAACTTTGTGACTTGTAATGGTAAACATTTATTTTTTACTACATGAAGTAAAAACAAACAGATCACCATGTTTGAGCAGCCATAAGAAAGTTCATGATCCTGATAACTACTATTCATGGCGAAAAAGACAGAAAATACTAAAGAGTACTCTAATTATAGTTCCAGTACTTTTTGATTGATTGATTGATTGAAACTTTTATTAGTAGATTGCACAGTACAGTACATATTCCGTACAATTGACCAATAAATGGTAAAACCCGAATAAGTTTTTCAACTTCTTTAAGTCGGGGTCCACGTAAATCAATTCATGGTAAAGTACGATTCCAAGCTTGTTACTTTAAATATCTTTCTTTGCTCGTATTTGTGTTTATAATTGTGTGTTCCAAGTGTTCAGTATGACTGTGTTTTTCCACAGCACATGATCTTTGACCACAGTATTCTCACTGGCAGTGAACCACAAGCTGACGGCTGAATTTGTATACTGAAAAAAACTAATGATAGTTCATACATTTTAACTACATTGTAATTTGGCCAGCATGAGGGATAATAAGTAAACATCTTAGCTGTTCATATCTTCTCTTGATCTCTCTTTTTTAGGGTCGTCAAAAGCTTGCCCGTTTCAATGCCCGGGAGTTTGCCACACTTATCATAGACATCCTCAGCGATGCCAAAAGGAGACAGCAGGGGAAAGGTCTCAGCAGCCCAACTGGTGAGAAACAAAAGGAAGCGTTTGAACAAGTTTTGCTATACTTTTTGGTGGCTAATTTGGTTGTTACGCTTACTGCATTACAGGTATATAGTTTAACTACTAATACTTTAAATAGCTACAGGACAGCTTACATTATTTCAAGCAAACTCTATGATGCACAAATGTGTTTTATCTATAGAAGTTTGCTGAATTTACAATAACATCCTTGAATACAGGTGGGTCTTGGGTTACAAATGAGTTTCGTTCCTAGAGTGTGATACAAGTCGAGTTTTAGGGTACGTCGGACGTTATAGCTAAATGAACACCTGTGTCATTCAATTTGTACACATTAAAGACTTACACAATACAGTAATAAAAAGATTGAATTCAATAATTAAATGATTTGAAGAAAGGGAACAACTTCTTACTTGTATTCTTGTTTTTGTCTTGCACCCTGAAAGGGGCATTGTCAGAGAGGGATAAGAAGCTTATTGGGAGGAAAAAGTCTGTTAGGTGTGTCTTGATACAACTTTTTCACTTTCAATACTATCCTGATATTGATTTGATACGATATCAACACGATTTATACATTTAGTGTTTTGTAATGTGGAATGTTAGAACATGTTTGAAGAAGTGAAATTACTCAGACAACAACGTTAGGTATGAAACACTAACCTTTTCATTAATAACCATCTGATTTCAATCCCGGGCTCTGGATCTTTCTGTGTGGAGTTTGCATGTTCTCCCCGTGACTGCGTGGGTTCCCTCCGGGTACTCCGGCTTCCCTCCGGGTACTCCGGCTTCCTCCCACCTCCAAAAACATGCACCTGGGGATAGTTTGATTGGCAACACTAAATTGGCCCTAGTGTGTGAATGTAAGTGTGAATGTTGTCTGTCTATCTGTGTTGGCCCTGCGATGAGGTGGCAACTTGTCCAAGGTGTACCCCGCCTACCGCCCGAATGCAGCTGAGATAGGCTCCAGCACCCCCCGCGACCCCGAAAGGGACAAGCGGTAGAAAATGGATGGATGGATCTGGTATTTTAAATGGAAGTAGAAGAGTAACTGTTTTTGTAGTAACACTTAATGGCCACAGTAATGAATAAAGGTTCGGGAAATAATACATTTTTAGATGCATCGCAATTCGGACATGGTCGATTATAAAATCGATTAGCATACATCATTAATCGACAATTGATTGATTTATTGTAAATACAGTAATGTAGACAGTTCTAAAATTTGACTGACTGCAGCAAGCCACCTCACTGAGAGTTCCAAGCAGCCTCGTTATTTTAGGGAACTTATGATATTATTTTGCACACATTTTCATTAATTTAATAAATGTGATGGGAATTCATTAAAGTGTTTCTTATTAAAAATGCACTGTTTTAAAAGTTGCCAGTAATAAATGCTTATTTAGTGAAATGAAAACAAATGTAAAACTGCATCAATATACATAAATTAATAATCGATTTTTAATCAAATCGTAGCTCCTGAATCGTAATTGAATCGTGAGGTGCCCAAAGATTCCCACCTTTAGTAATGAATCAAACAATATTGCAGTAAGTTGAATGATGCAGACACATTTGTTACTGGACACTTTCTAAAACGTTTCTGCCTTAAATACTTTGTGTGTTTAAGCAATATGCAACTATAACTATTTGATACTTGTTTATACTGTATTGAAAAATGTCATGTTTTAGACAGCATTATTGTATCAATTATGAACATTTATTTTGTGCACCTAGCTTTTATGCTATTGGGTGCTTAGCTGCTGTGTAGCTGCTAGGTCGTAGTAGTATAGACCATACCATATTTAGTTTTTTCTAAAGTACTTAATTAAAATGAAAGACAAGACCCACCTTGTGTGATTTTTGTAGAATATTTAGCTGTTAACTGGCTGTCAAGCTTTGCGTTGCATATTTGTATTGTAGGACTGCTTCTATCAGAGCACTTATATCAGAGGTCAGATATATTCCGATACTTTTTTTTTTTTATATTGGACCCATATCAATATTGGATCGGGACACTCCTAGTCTCATTAATGAAACCGTTAGGCTACTTAGTTAGCACTGTACATTTCATAGTACAAGTTCCTTTCTGATGTTCAAAGATACAATCTTTATCCTTGATAATGGTTGCAACATTTGTGCAGCTTGGACTAGGCATGCAACAAATGTTTTCTCTGCTTCTCCACTGAGTTGTTTACGATGTCTAATTTCGCTTTACTTTTTACTTTCACTTTCATTTTGGGTAGCAGAAGAAACGTCTGCCTCACACTTAGTACACATAATGAAATGCAAATATGTAACTAATGTAATTAACATCACAATTTCCACATGTTTCTCCCTCTCAGACCCATTGGACCTAGGCTTTGACGATGACCAGCATGACTACGACAGTGTAGCATCTGATGAAGACACAGACAGCGAGCTCACCACCCAAAATAACAACAACACGCAACGCAACAACCGTGCAAAGGTATGCTAATCAAACAGACAAACAATTCAGATGTAGAACATTGAGGCATATTCATGGTTTCCTCCATAACTGCTTGTTCCTGTATGCTGTACAGGGCTGAAAACTGCCACATAGCCCTTAAGTGACATCACCAGTCGTATTCGGAGTCCTGTTAGACAGCCATTGTTTGTCCTCAGAGAGAGGAAAGGGGAAAAAAGTCTGACTGGCACTGAAATGCTGTAGTATTCAAAAATGGACCGCTAGAATTCTAGGCTTTTTCTGGTCAAATAAGAAAAGTAGAAATCATTCCCATTTAAGATGTACATTTTTTTTTTGGGCAGCAATTCCCAGCCACCAAAGTATGTGCTGCAAGACTTTATCCAATGTCACTTAATTTGTCCAAACATTATATTTATTTACAACAAATATAGTATATTTGTTTATCTATCTATGCGAGCGAATTATAGCAATAGAGAGAACAACAAAATTATCTTTCACTAGATGGTGGAAAGTACTGTAAGAGGACCTATGAGGATTTCAATGTACATTTAAAACACTTCCTTGTGGTCTAGATAGTCATGTATTTGATATGGTTTGGTGTAGATTTTGCTTCCCAGTCACTTTTATAACTCGTCTTTTGAGTCTGTCTGCAAGATGTTCATTTCTGGAGGCATTCCCAGATCGCACATGAAGACACGCCCACACTCTCCAAATGTATCATAATTTATCTTTTGAAATTGTACACTGTGCGCATGCCACGATTAGATGAAAATAATACTTTATCCTCCTCTAGCTGAGAGCTTGACTTAACCTCAGGGCTGCATAGAAAGTTTATTTTTTTATTGGTAGGCTGAAGACCCTCCTTTTTGATTTGGCTTTTATTAAATAATTATGAATGTTATTTAAGTCATCTATACTATTTTATTTATTTATGCTAGATTTGATTTAGTTCTATTCATTCTATTTTTACTGTGTGTGTATATATATATATATATATATATATATATATATATATATATATATATATATATATATATATATATATACACACAGTAAAAATAGAATGAATAGAACTAAATCAAATCTAGCATAAATAAATAAAATATTATATATATATATATTTTTTTCATGTTCAAGTTTTAGACTTTTAATCTTAGCTCTTACTGTTACGTCTTACGGCTCCTGTGATAGTGTTTTTCACCTGGCTCCTCTGTAGTGTGCCATGCATGCATGTGTGTGTGTGTGTGTGTGCTATTTCTGTGTATATAACTGATGTTTGGGGGAGGTCAGTCATCGGGGAATTAATGTTAAGTCTTTAAAGCACTTTGTGTTGCATTTGTTTAATGTGGGAAAAGTGCCTAAGAAAGTTTGATTGGATGGTTGATTAATGTCGAAATAAGTGCACCCACCTCGTTATGATGTCAAAATGTAGCCAGGCTGCAAAACCCCGCGAACAGAGGCATTCAAAACTGCGTGCAAGCTCATGCCAAATTCATGAACCTTATGATTTGACACTTTAGCATTGTTTAACATGAGTATCTGACATTGTGACAATATATATAAGTCAGAAAAAACTAAATTCATCATAGGTCCATTTTAATTAACCTGCATATCCACCTGTTGCCGTTCATACAACTTAAAAGGTCAATGCATGATTGGTGGTGTACCGTGAGATTCGTTCAATTTAAAATACCGGTTTGTGCTTTAGCTTAATAAAAGTTGGGAAACTGCATTAAAGTATAGTATGCCTCAATTGTTTATATGATAATATCAAATGGTACTCTATTCAGTAAATACAATTCACATCAGTTTGTAGATTTTTTGTAATCTACAGTGGGTATTCAGAACTGTTGCAGGGAGTACTCTAAAACAAGCGTGCTCTCTGGGCACAGGAAGTGGGGGTGGACATTGCATAGAGAGAAAGAACTAAAGCTTTACTGTAGTCTGTTTGGTCAGCTGCAGTTCTTGCCTTCAGGCAACTGTACAGCTGTTTTTTTTTTTTTTACACATTTCTTAGCTCTATTTATTTTTTAGTTTAGTCTCCCTTACGTTTACCCTGCATACATTCAATATGCAGAAATTTGAAATTGTAACCCAAACCGATATGTATGAGTGAACATAAACATCAAACAATTGTGATGATTTACATTGATTTTGTGCTTTAATTGTTTATGTCTTTTTGCTTGCCTCGTTGTCCTGTCAATTCAGAGTATGGACTCGTCAGACTTTTCGGATGGACCAATCACACTGCAGGAGTACCTGGAAGTAAAGAAAGCCCTTGCCTCCTCGGAAGCTAAAGTGCAGCAGTTAATGAAAGTCAACAACAACCTCAGCGAGGAACTGAGGCGTCTCCAGAAAGAGGTAGGGCGTCATTAATGTGTAATTCAGGACAGGTATACAGTCGCAGAAATTATATATTTTTATTGTGTGTCATGATGGCCATGCCACACATAAGTCATTATGAAAAGAAAACAAGATAAGGACATATTAAACCAGACATAAACATATTGACTGCAAGGGGACATATTTTTGCATGTGTCATTTGCAATGTCAATTTCTTCTGGTGACCCGTTGTGTGTTGCGTAAAACCATGTAAATTTCAAGTTTGTCCTTAAATCAATTCACATTTGCTTCACTTTGTTTCCCCATGTGCTCAGTGAATTTTTGCCCTCCTTATTTATATGTTTAATCGGTTCTCTAAGAAAAAAATAAGGAAAACATGAAGCAATACACACCCTGGCATGCAGCCACATCAACATTTTGTAATGGGCATGTATGAAATAGGTACAGTAGATCTATGAAGTTGTGCATTCTGAGCAGATGTGAAGACTTCATTGGTTGCACAAGGAATCAGATTTTAGGTGTACACAAGCCTACAAAATTGTAGTTTGACTTACAGTCAACAGATGTTTTATTACATATACCATGCACCTAATTAGATCCAACACAAGACTTATGAAAATACTGTACAGTATTAATTGTATGTTTGTTTTATTGTTGTAGTTTGCAGTGGTGTAGAACTGCACTGCAATTTACAAATAGGTGTTTATTTTATCCACGTTACTTTTATTTAGCTTAATTACAGGGGCAAACTATTAAAAACACTTCTCAATATGATGGAATGCAGTTTTATACTACACATAATGATATATATTAAATGCATACCTCGATGAGGGTGTCCATCAAACCTGAGTTAGATGACATTTTAGACACAACTCTTTGTGGATTGTGCAGCTGTACTTATTGTTTTGGTTGGCAACTGTATTCATAGTTTATATCCCCTCTCACTAACCGTAAATGTCAAGTACTGTATGGAGACCTCCATCCCTCCGCAGCAACTGGTTCCTTTCTCATCACGTAACTACTGTATGCTGACATGTCATAACCACACATCCGCCCCTCCCCACTACTGGTTAATATTTCAGGTCCTGTGCATCCCTCTACTGTACCTGTGCTTATGAATGTTTGTCTTTGACGATTCAGTTGACACACGCCCCCTCCCTTCCCTTCGACCTCCCCATTTTCCTCCTCCCATCCTCTCATCCCTTCTTGGTACCTTCCTCCTCTCATGTAGATCACACGGATGCAGACAGAGAACAGCGTGCTGCGGGGGGGCCAGCAGACTGGGGGATCAGCGGGCCATGGGGTTGGGGGCCCCGGCGGAGGAGGAGCCTACTGGCCAGGAGGCGGGATGCGAGGAGTGATCGGTGGCGGGGGTATGAGCGGATTGGGGACAGGGATTGACGCCTCAGTGCTCACAGCGCCGTCTTTAGCCACGCCTCAGTCCCATCTCCATCGGAGAGACCGCCAGGCTTTCTCCATGTATGAGCCCGGGGCTGCCCCTAACCCCACGGCCCATGGTCCCCCAGCCTTGGACTCCCTGGCAGCCCGACTGCAACCCCTCAACACACCCAGCGTAAGTTAGAGCTCTCTCTTCCCACTTGCCACCTTCTTTTTGGAGGCCCTGATTGGCTATTTTTTAGCTATGCTGATGGGTGATCGTCCAATCCTTATCTCGCCATTCCTCATTGATTCATTCTCTTTCTGCACTCCAGTTCCTCATCGTTTTCTTTCAGAAATATACATCTGTGTGATCTCCCATTCAGCTTTGAAACTTTAGCACTGATTGTCAAAGATAATCAGACCTTTTCGTGAACCTTGATGGAAAATTGCATTAAGTGAATCATAATGAGAAAAATGCAACATAAGGCCTTTTTTCACCATAAGTTCAGGACATTTAGGTTTCTGCAACCTTTAGTTCCTGCAACTTCTTGTAGACCTGTGTCGTTTATGTTTCCACCATATTTCACAGTTTAGGGTAGTTTATACAAATCAGGCTGATGACATATAGATGAGTGGTACAGTATATTTCTACACTGATACAGACAATATTAGGCCATATTTATTTGACTAAACTGTAAGTAAATACAATACAAAGCATTAGGATACAAAATTATATGATTTAAAAACAAAGTTTACAAAATGTTTCATTGAAAATCAGGGTTTTGACCACAGTGTCCAAAGTCGTCTCCTCAGGAAAATATGACTTAAAGAGGGTCAGGCGAGTCCTTATTGTCCATTTCAGCTTTAAATAACTATATATAAATAATAAATGTCAGTGTTTATCTTACAGTGACAACATGAACACATCAGATTTAGCCTTAGCCTGTTAACATTAACATTTGGTTCACTCGGGTTGAGTCTAATACCTACACAGATGGTGTGTCGCTGACTACTGTTACAGCATGTAACAAAGTAAATTTGAATGTGAATATTTGATGTGATTTACTTTTACTTTTTTTTATTTACTATATTTATTTATCATTCAAACGAGGTCAGAGTCCCGAAGTCCGGCAGAATACTTTATATTCCTCTGTAAATACATAAAAAGAAAGTCAGTGCACTTCTCGTAGCTTCGCATATTGAAATTAAGTTTGTAAAAAATAATAAACAGCAATAAACTGCATACTACTTTAAACACTACAGCTGAGTAAAAACACTGCAAGATAGTTCCACTGATAGTTCCAGCATTCTTCAGCACACAGATGCCCCACATAAGTTCCTGCAAGTCAAAAGTCTATTTCGTTCTTCTTTCCCTCAGTTGCCAAGAAATAAAAAATAAACAAGTTGTCGCGCATACTGTAATGGCGGCTGAAATTTTGAATACAAAGTTTTTGGAAAGCCTGAGCTGTGTTCAAACAAATCAGCCCACTCTTCTAAAGTTCCTGAGGAATTAAGTCCCACCTCGCTACCAGGAACTAAAATAGTTCCTGTGGAACTTTATTTACCAGGGTAGCTTTTGGTGAAAAATGCGGGGGTATTTCATTTGCCGGGGTAAATGGGAAAGTTCCTGCAGCGGTCAAAGGCCTATAGAAACTTTAGTCTGTTTTCTTTGCATAGCAACACCACTGATGCTCTTTCCTTCATCGTGAGCTTTTACATTTTCAGCCTCTTCATGTTGTGACAAACATGTACACACTTGTGCACAGACGCTCACATGCATACATTTACAAACCTGATCCAAGTGTCTAGCACAGGTCCATGAGTACAAGTTAGGTTTGCTCACAATACTGTAATCTTCTCACAAATATTTACCTTGTTTGTCTTTCTGTCTGCCTCATCACCTGTCTTTCTTGCCCATTGCAGTACAGCCATGCATCCTCTGGATGTAAGCATTCTGTCCATCATTGTTTTGTTTGCCATACATTTTCCTCACTGTGGTTGCCCTCTCCTGATTGCACATTTTAGCATTTGAGAACATGCCGCTGTGTAGTGAATAGGTAGGTTTGCACAAGTTAGTTTTTGGTGGTTAGTTGATGGTATTTGCACAATGTCAGTGTTTGATAGCTATATAAACATCCTCCAGTCAGCAAACTGGCTCTTGCTGACTCGTCTGCTTTTTTCTTCCCCGAAACATCCCTTTTCTCTTTCTCCACACTATTTTCTACCCATCATAATCATCCTTCCTTTAATAATATATGCCATATATTTATTGTCCATACTTCTTCTCAATGCAATCGCCCTATTCCTTTTTCCCTACACCTGTCTCTGTGTTCCCACAGGTAAGGAAGGGTAGTACGGGGGGTTTGGCACCGTATGGAAGCCAACATTTATCCGGGTCTACAGAGATGGGCCGATACATGGTGAGTTATTCCAGTTTGTACATGATGATGTCATGACTACCTCTTACCTAGTCAACAAGGATAGGCTCCAGCTCACCATTGCCCCTGAAAGGGACAGGCAGCAAAAAAATACATTATGTGGCAATTTATTAAAGGGGAACTGCACTTTCTTTTGCAATATTTCCCATCATTCACAATCCCTATGTAAGACAAGAACACATTTTTCTTTTTTATGCATTCTCGTAAAGAAACGTTAGGAAAAGTCAACTAAGAATTGAGCCAATGAGAGTCGCTCTATTCCGCTTATAAAACGCTCTAAAAAACCTCCAAGGTTTTATTTATATACTGTACATGCTGTAATAATATATTTAATGTAATAACAGGCACATTCACAATCATGTGATATTTACAAGGGGTTAAAAAAAAATGTTTTTCCGAATGAATCACGATTCTTACTTAATCGATTCAAACATCTATTTTTAAATATTTTATTTTTTTAATTTGTCCTGTCCAGACACTCAGGCAAAACATACTGTTGATGTAGATGCCCATATCTGCTGTACAAATTTACTTTAGAAAAAAGACGTGTGGGATACTTCTCTTGTTGCCTTGTTTGTACTTTGACTTTCTTAAATGTTTGGGTAGAATTTTATTGAACATAAATCAGTTTTCTTTTAAGTAATGTACAAATTTATCAGAACTGTTATCAATTTCATGGACAAATGCAGGTAACCATAGAACTGGCACCCAATGTTATCAAAATATTTAAAAGTATTGATTTTGAATCGTGAATCGCTTCTGAGTCGAATTGTTACCCCCAAGAATCGAATCGAATCGTGTGGTGCCCAAAGATACACAGCCCTTATATTTTACTTAATTTGCTCATTTTAAGCATACGGTATCGCAACGTTCGCTTTTCCCTTCAACAACAACACTACTAATCATGACTGATTTTATGAGAGCCATCATCTACTTTGGGACAAATGATGATCCAGAAACTTATATTTTTGAGCCTGAATATGAGGAGGTTGTGTTACAAGCTTTAGAAGCTGTGTGCCAAATAGATCCAGCAAGCATCATGCAGCAGTATTGCCAAGTGCTAAATAGGAAATACAAACTACGAACATATTAAAACAATCACTTACTGCACAAAATCTGCTCTCACTAGGATGCCGACTGATGGCATATTTATATCTTGCCGTTTAGATAAAGAATTAATCATAATCCACTCTGAGTTGAAAAAAAACAACATTTAAAAGGTGCTGCAAACAAGCATTTTATTTCTTTCTCGCTATCTTTAGGTCTAAGTTGGATGTCAAAGTTGACCAACTTCTCAGTTAATGGCCTTCTATTTTCCAGGTGAAAGGGCATGATTTATAATCTAGATTTAACTTTAACCAGCTCAGTGGCGATGCACTAGCTCACCGGCTCTATGTGTCAATATAGCAAGACAAGCTAGTTAGCTCTCTGTGATCACGGTGCCACTAAACATATTTGTCTGTGTTAGCGCTTATAATAACAATATCGCTAATACTTGGTTAATATTCAGGTCACAAGATATAAATAGAGTATTGTTAATGGTTTGTGGATGTTTTTTAGAGGGATTTATGGGCAGAATATTGTATTCTCATTAGCTGCACTGTCAGCCAACTTGTCTGTGCCATATTTTACAATTTAGAATTCATCAAAAGAAGAAAAACATATGTGTTCTTGTCTTACATGGGGATTGTGAATGATGGTCAAAATTCCCAAAAAAATGCATTTCTCCTCTCACCTTTAATGATGCCCATCCTGACTTTTATTTGTGAAAAACTGCTGAAATGTTAGGTGTGCACTCGCCTTTGTAAAAAGTGTATGTAGAATAACTACTGAGGAATGACATGATTGTTGTGTGTTTTGTTTTCCTCCCTAGTTTTCCAGATCAGAGAAGCACAGCAGTGGCACCGACAGCGATTACGACAATACACATACGTACGAACCCTCGATAAGGTCAGACTTACTTTGGACACTGTATGCAGAAGTGGGTTGAAATATGTTTTCTAATATGACAGCGTTTGCAAACCCATTAGAAACGATAAACAGAGAGTAAGACATATCCAAGCCTTAAACTACTGTAGTAACAGTGCATTTTCCACTTGGTTAAATCCAACAATTTGAGTTTAAGGCCTTAACATTTCAAAAATTCTCCTAAGATGTCATAAAAGTTGTTAAATACGATTTTGAAAGGTCTTAAAAATCTATTAACATTACTTTTATTTAAAACATGCATAAACTTCAGTCTTGCTTTTAAATGTTCCGATTTTTGAGGACACTATAACGGAACTACAAAACGGAACCAAAGTAGGCTACCTGTGCTATACGTGCACAGCGGTGGGTTGTTACAGCTTAGCATAGCAGCGGAGAAAACTTACCGTATTTTTCAGAGTATAAGTCGCTCCGGCCGAAAATGCATAATAAAGTAGGAAAAAAACATATATAAGTCACACTGGATTATAAGTCGCATTTTTTGGGGAAATTTATTTGATAAAACACAACACCAAGAATAGACATTTGAAAGGCAATTTAAAATAAATAAAGAATAGTGAACAACAGGCTGAATAAGTGTACGTTATATGACACATAAATAGAACGTGCCTGGTATGTTAACGTAACATATTATGTTAAGAGTCATTCAAATAACTATAACATATAGAACATGCTATACGTTTACCAAACAATCTGTCACTCCTAATCGCTAAATCCGATGAAATCTTATACGTCTAGTCTCTTACGTGAATAAGCTAAATAATATTATTTGATATTTTACGGTAATGTGTTAATAATTTCATACATAAGTCGCTCCTGAGTATAAGTCGCACCCCCGGCCAAACTATGAAAAAAACTGTGACTTATAGTCCGAAAAATACGGTAACAAGTCCACAGCAAAGCCGAATTACTTACATAAGATGGGTAAGTGCAAGTTCTACGATTATAGCTCCAGAACGATCAATTCAAAGCATGCTTGAAGCCGGTGGATGGATACGTATGAAGTGTTTAGGACCCGATTGTGGAGCCATTGAGGAGGGATGCGTTTGTAACCATTGCGGTGAAGGGAATGGAATGATAATGTAAAAGTCAAAGATCCAGCATAAGTCTGTGTCAAAAGCTGCTGAAACGCCACAAACACTTGCACAACTATACAAAGATCAACTTAACTTCCCAAACTGTGTGTTATGTGAGTAAAGTGGCGCCAATTGTCGAAGGAGATCAATATGAGATGTTTTCTAGTGAAATCATACTATTACAAGCACACACTAATTTCTCCGTGGTAGAAGTGTACTCAGCAGTTAAACTATAAAAAACATAATTCTCAAATACTATTTCTATTATTTATTGCAATATTTTCAGGTCAGCTTCTCATGCCTAATTATTTCTCCAAGTTTATACAGCAACTGACATTAAAAGCTATAAAGGTTGTCTGTTTAGTGTTTACACTTAGTTTATGGTGGTGAGGAAAGCAAGGGAGATTTGTGAATGTTGTCATGATCAAATAAAAAATAGTCTGTTTATTAGCAATATGTTTTCAAAATGTCACAAAAACAAGTAAACATTTATTTATACATGCCAGATACAAAATGAGCTGAGCAAATTTTAATGTTATCCACATTATTGACATCTAAATTCTGTTTGAGGTTTTTAGGCCATAATCGCCTTCTTTTCTTTTTAGACAATCGTTCTGTCTGCACTATGTTTTTTACAACTTTGTGCAGATACAGTAGATGTAGATGTTTTTATCTGTATGTTCAATTCTGACAGTTGCAAAAACACTTCAAAAGTTAATTATTTAGCTTTAGCAGAGATGCTAAAAGTCCCTTTCATAGACAATATATTTCCTCTACCATTGCTGATGTTCTGGTTGTTGCTACATGAAAACATTTGATATGAAGCATACTGCACCCTTTGCAAGAAAACACTTCTATGGCAAATCTGAAAAATGGCTGTTGTGATGTTTGCTAATATTATTTTTCAATTAGTTTAAAATATAATAGAATAGAATATATATTTATTGTCATTGTACATTGTACAACGAAATTGTAAGCAAAACTAATTTAGTGCAAATTCATAATAACACATAAAAACATAGATAAAAATACCAAGCACACAGCTCACATGCACAGTCATTCTTGTCTTGTGTTCAGCGACACTATTGCTCTCAGGTAAAAAGTGTTCTTAAATCTGTTTGTCAGGCATTTTATTGTTCTGTATATTCTGCCTGAGGGCAGCAGTTCAAAAGGTTTATAGAGTAAATAGAGAGTCTTCTAGTGTATTTAGTTAGTTTAAAGGGGAACTGCACTTTTTTGGAATGTTGCCTATTGTTCACAATCATAATTAATTCAGAGCTTTATTTGTCCATTCTTAACATGTACAAGACACATAAGAACTGAAATTACATTTTCGGCACAATCCCGCTAAGAGCAGACATACGTTACAGGGAGACAAGACGGGACCGCCAACGGATCAGCCACTTAGGGCGCTCCTTAAAAAGGTGGGAAAAAAGGTGACATTGGGGAAGGGGGGGAAGAGTAAAAAAAATATCAGTCTGAGGCTGGACCCTCAGGAATGGTCCAGACTGAGTCCGAGGAAAAAACCTCACATAGCATGGCACACATAAACATGGTACATGTAATCACAACAACTCGCAACAGAGTCATCCAACAGGACTTTGGAGGCCGGCAGCTGCTGTTGAGCGCTACTCAGCCCCCACAACCCCGGAGGAATTAAGCAGTGGTGAAGGCGTTGATTTGGGGAGGGGTGTGTGCGTGCATGTATGCCCAATTAACTTGGGTGAGATGTTGGAATTGTCTTTATGGGCCGAGGCCGGCCCCAAGAGTTCAAGAGTTCAAGAGTCCGACCCAGGTGCTTTTGAAAAAAAAGGGAAAGGTCAAAAGCGTCCATCTTTGAGGAGTCCTCAGGGGAGTGTTTTCAAACAGCCTGTTCCTCAAGGCCATTCGAGGGAGTCAAATCGTAGATTAAGATGTTGTTTTTTCTTCGAGCAGTCAAAACAATGACATTCCTGCTCTGTATGCTGGCTCTGACAATTCCAATTTATTCTTTCTCTAACTTCATCAAGATGGAATCTACCTTGCGATTCAAATCAGCAATCGCTCCAGTCTGTGATCCCACAGCACGACCCAATCCCTCCATTGCGTTGAACAGCCTGTTGGCCCCTTGAGTGGCTGCCATCGTCTTCCGAATTTGACGATACACCAGAGCAATGCCCAGCCCAATCAGCAAATGCCCTGCGATCACAGCTCCAAATAGGTAGATGTCTTCCACGTCCTCGATGGAAAGGACTGAGAGGCACATGATTCTCCAAGTATTCCAGGAATCTCTCACGTACCCCGCAGCAATGGTTCCATCAGGGCAGCCAGGCTCCCCCGAACCTCTTTTCCTTGTCGAAAAGACTGTGTCAATTGCGTCGAGAGTCCAGTTGATCAAATTCATTTTGATGTTTAGATTTGAGGACAGCTCAAGAAAAGAGGCTTCAAAAGTTTAGACAAAGACAAGGACACAAGAAAGCAAGCGGGAAGGAGGAGGAGCAGGGAAAAATGCGACCACCCTCACCAAGAGGCAAGACAGAACAAAAACGAAATGAAAATGAGAGACATGATGACGGATGGATTTAAAAAAATGCATTCTAAATATTAAATTCGATCAAAAGGGACGGCGTGGCGAAGTTGGTAGAGTGGCTGTGTCAGCAATCGGAGTGTTGCTGGTTACTGGGGTTCAATCCCCACCTTCTACCATCCTAGTCACGTCCGTTGTGTCCTTGGGCAAGACACTTCACCCTTGCTCCTGATGGCTGCTGGTTAGCGCCTTGCATGGCAGCTCCCGCCATCAGTGTGTGAATGTGTGTGTGAATGGGTGAATGTGGAAATACTGTCAAAGCGCTTTGAGTACCTTGAAGGTAGAAAAGCGCTATACAAGTATAACCCATTTATCATTTATTTATTTAAAAGTCCGCTTACAATGGAGACCATGGGAACCCATCAATTCTGCCTATAGAGCTCCTAAAAAAAACATCCAATAACCGTCATTAGGGTTTTATAAGCGTGATACAAGTATATATGTACCGTATTTTTTGGGCCATAGGGCGCACCGGATTAAAAGGCGCACTGCTGATGAGCGGGTCTATTCAGGTCTATCTTCATACAAAAGGCGCACCGGATTATAAGGCGCATTAAAGGGTTCAAATTATGATTAAAAAAAAATAAATCTAAAACACTATCTTGTGGTCCACAAAAACATGTGATGGTGATTCTTTGGTAAAAGTGTTGCATAGATTATGTTTTACAGACCATTTTCAGGTACCTTTCTGAGCGTCTCTTCAGGTTGCGCCGTTTTATGGGCGGTCTTATTTACGTGGCTCACCTTTGACATCGTCTTCTCCCCGTCCTCTTTGTTGTAGCGGTGTAGCGTGCAAGGACGGGTTTCGAAGCAGTGTCAAAAGATGGATCTAACTGTTTAAATGACATTCAGACTTTACTTAAATCAATAACAGAGCAGCATCTCCTCATCCGTGGCTCAATAATGCAATATCAACGCCGGAAATGTGTCCTGTGAAAAAATCGTCCGACTGGAACATTCTAATAACTAAAGTTCCGTGGGTGAATTATGTAAACCCACTACAGTTTTTAGCGCTTTGATAGCTAGTCTATTGACAGATATAAGTAAGAACTTTACGCTACTTTATATTACAAATGGCAACAGCGGAAGATGAATGCCACATAACAAGAAAGTAGAGAAAAAGCAGAAGCTTATCGACTATGATGTCGGCACGGACTACAATGGTGGACGCACGCAAATTTTCAGTACTTATGCAGATCCCAAATACAGATCAGCAGGTACCAGAAGGTAAGAAAAGTTGGTTTTGCATTATATTGCGAAACAAAACGCCAGATAATGTCTGCTAACAGGTGCCATTTTGCGGTCCTTATTATAGGCATCCGTCCGTCAGTAGTGACGATGGGTTGCGCCTGGGGGAGTTCTTCCTCCCACCATCGTAGCTGGCGCCAATCGGGTGGAACTTAAGACTGCCAGCTTCCGGGTTGTTTCCTCCCTTTAGAGGGGAAGCTGGAGTGACCTCTCCGTGGCGCATGCCTGGGCAGAAAGTATGGAGATCTTGGGTTGCCCAGTCATCAAGATCCCCCTCTCGTCCCCGACGATGTGGCCCAGAGGAAAGCAAGGCAATACATCTGGCATCGGCTTGGCTGCAGGAGCTGCCGGCAGGGGGTCAGCAATGACACCCAGCCGCCTCAGGGGGTCAGCAATGACACCTAGCCGCCTCAGGGGCTCCACTCCTGATTTTCTGTCTGGGTTTACTCCCATAGCCTTTCCTTCTCCCAAAGGTACCACAAGGCAGCGGGTGGGGGGCAGGGGGGATGACGACTATTTGACCCATAGGTGGGGCAGTGGTTGGCGGATGCCAGGGTATGCCCACACACCGGTGGGCCTGCACACCTCGCCTCTGGGGCCCATTGCTGCTCCGAGATCCCCTACAGTTTAGCCTGAGGCCGCAAGGTCTCAGTTACCGTGTGTGGCCGCGAAGAGGCACTGTAGGAGTCTTGGTGGTGGAGAGGCTGTGTACCGGCAAGAGGAGGCTTATGCGCTCGGCTCCTCTTTTCACCCCCCGTAAGGAGGGCTAGCCGGTGGCAGTAGCTGAAAGCAGACAGTAGCAGGTAGAAGAAGCATGCAACATGCAAAATGCAACATGCGCTAACTACAAGCACTTCTACGCAGTGCTACTGCACTGACGCATCACACACACCCTGTTTTACAAACACACACACTCGGTCCTTATACACGTACCATAATAATACTTGTATGTTTAATGCACCGAAAATCCATCAAGCGGTGCGGCTTCATAGCTTACCGAAGTCGTACTAAAAACATTTTGACAGATTTTTGAGCGCCGTGTGTAATGTTCTATATTATCAATGGAACATCTAAAGTTTTGGTGTTGTTTACTGGCGTATCTCTTATGTGTGACTGCCATCTACCGGTCACACTTATCATTATACCATGTACCAAATATAATAGCTTCGAGGTCGGTAAGCACAATCAGAGTTATACCTTACATTAGGCGCACCGGGTTATAAGGCGCACTGTCCATTTTTGAGAAAATGAAAGTATTTTTAAGTACGCCTTAATGTCGGAAAAATACGGTAATGTAATAACGGGCACATTTAAAATAACATTTAATATTTACTTATTTTGATCATTTTAAGCATATACGGCGCATTAATTAAAAAAACGCATCACAATGTTTGCTTTTTTTTCATCACTGATATCTGCTCATTGCAGATTTTCTGAGACCAAAAAAAACATAATAAAACATCACTTACTGTGCAACGTCAGCTGTCATTAGAATGCGGACTGCTGGGATGTTCATATATTCCCATTTAGGTGAAGAATGTCTCATTATCCTCGCGAAAAAACAGCATGGGTGGTCCGGGGGGTAACGAATGCTTTTATGTGTCGTTCTCGTGTTCTCATGTCCAGGTGAGATGCATGATTTAGGATCTACAATAAAGGGAACAAGGAAGCAAGGAAACAGCAGACCACTTGATGATGTAAACATAGGCACACACAGAAGTGACTACATCGCCACTATAAATAGTTTGTCTGTCTTAGCGCTTATGATAAAAATATCACTAATACTTGGTTAATATTCAAGTCACAAAATGTAAATGGAGTATTGTTGGCGCTTTTTGAATGGTTATTTTATGGGCTGAATAGTGGAGCTCTCATTGGCTCCGCTGTAAGCGGACTTTTATTTACGTTTATTTAATATTTAGAATGCATTACAAAAAAAATCCATCCGTTGTCATGTCTTTCATAATGATTGTGAGCGATAGGCAACATTTTCAAAAAGTGCAGTTCACTTTTAAGTATTTTGTTTTCCAATGGAAAGAGCAGTTAATTAATTCATATACTTCCAATTTATTCTGGCCCTCTTATTTTCCTTTATGTATTTGTCCTTTTTTTTTTAGATGGATATATGGTATTTAAAAAGTCCTAAATTTGACTTGTTGAAACCTGCAGAGACCCTGTAAAGGTGTTATTAATGAAGATTTGTTTTTGTTTTTTTTCAGTATGGGTCGCAGCAGCGAAGAGGAAGGGCGTGGAGAGGCTGAAGACGGTGGTGAGATGGGCGATCCAGACCCCACCTTGCCATGCACTGAGGATGTCATACTGAAGACTGAGCAAGTGACAAAGAACATTCAGGAGCTTCTCAGGGCGGCTCAGGAGTTCAAGCATGACAGGTGAGCGAGACACTAAAATCCTACCACCACTGTTTCATCTAACTTTCCTGGGAGTCGTCAGCAGTAGAGTCAATGGTGTAACGGTTCAGTCAGCTGACTTCATAACTAGTACTACAGAAAATGTCATAGGGCAGTGTGAATTTAAAAACATTTTTTTTTTGTGTTCCAGTTTTACAGTTTCTTCCAACTGCAGTGTTATGAATTACACACAAAATAACTGATTGACGAGAAAACTTCGCAACTGAAATAAAATTAGATCTATTTATAAGGTCGAGCTACATAGTTTTGCACTAAGGCTGGGATTCTTTTTCCTTAACACAGGATGCATTTGTGTGGATACTTGTTTGTAGGTCAAGTTTACAGGGCTCGATCATAACTACCCTGTGGGTCAACAGAATGATGGCAGATATCAGTGCCAGTGCCATGCATTTGTTATCTTGGCCTTCAATGGGGACCTAACGACCTTATTACCTATTTGCACCACCTCTATCATGTCGCAATTCTACAAACCATCAATGATATACAGAAATGCAATATAAAAAGGTGTGGCATTACAGAGAGAAAGGCTTTTCAACTATTACAGATCAATAGCATTATTACTAAAGCGAGAAACCCAGTTAATCCTTTATTTGCTAACAAACCGTGTCTGATACACTTAAACATTTACGACATTTCTGCGAGTTACTTCAAGAAATACGGAAGCTGTCTGTAAATTTGCCGCTTGTTCATATGTAACAATATTTTATTATAACATAACATAATAGATATATAATACTCATCAGAGATGCTGATTATTTATAATTATATATATATATATATATATAATCTATTCTCATTTACAGATCACTATTGATCGAACAATTTTGCTTTGCTTTAATCAACCAATTATGAATGCTGATCTACAGCTTCATATTCTTTACTGCTCACAAGTGTTACCATATCTGAGTTATTGTGTAGAAATGTGGGGAAACAACTACAAACGTGCATTTCATTCACTAACTGTGTTACAAAAAAGATCAATTGGAATAATACATAATGTTGAATATAGAGAACAAACAAACCTTTTATTTATTGAATCACAAATATTGAAATTCAACGAATTGGTGCATTTGCAAACAGCTAAAATTATGTACAAAACAAACTATAACCTGCTACCCAAGAATGTACAACAAATCTTCTCAACAAAAGAGGAGAAATATAACCTTAGATGAAAATCAAATTTAAAACATTTGTATGCTCGTACAACACTTAAAACCTTTAGCATATCAGTATGTTGAATTAAATTATGGAATGGATTAAGCAAATAAATCAAACAAAGCACCAATATGATTCAGTTTAAGAGACTGTTCAAACAAGTGTTCACAAAGTACACAGAACAATAATTATGATGAACATCTTGAAACCTTTCTTTTTTTTCTTTTGAGATAAAAAATATTTATGTATTTAATAATTGTTTACTTACTATGGTATATTATTTATTTATTCACTGTTCTGTTACAGAGAACAAGGAAATGGGATAAAATTGCTATGGTATGAAAAGGGGTAGGATTAAATAAGATCAGTTTCTTCCTACTACTTTTCGGACATGCTGTAATGAAACAACTGGAAATATGTGATGCATTACATTGTATCGTATGCATGTTCGAAACTGAACTGAACTGAACATTAGTACATTACTACAGTACTACGTTAGTACTCAAACTACATTATTGTAGTACTACATGAGTACATTAGTACATAATACAGTATTACATTACTAAAGTACTACATTAGTACGTAAAGTACATTACTGCAGTACTACAGTAGTACATTAGTACATAAAATACAGCACTACATTAGTACATAAACTACATTACTACTGTACAATACAACATAAATTACATTAGTACATTACTACAGTACTACATTAGTACATAAACTACATTTAGTACATTACTACAGTACTCCACTATTACTTTAGTACATAAACTACATTACCACAGTGCTACATTAGTAAATAAGCTACAGTACTACGTTACTATAGCACTACACTAGTACATAAATTACATTACTACAGTACTACATAAACTACATTCGTTCAGTACTACATTAGTACATAAACTACCTTACTGCGTTAGTACATAAACTACAGTAATACAATACTACGGTACTACATTGTTATATAAACTACATTAGTGCATAAATTACATTAGCACATAAACTAAAGTACTACATAAACTACATTAGTACATAAACTACAGTACTCCATTAATGCATAAACTACGTCATACTTCTTATTGGTCAAAAACAGGCTCCTTGCTAATATTGTGCCGATTCTAAAGGTCCTGGACAGATTATACTGGCATGGCAACACATTGGAGCTGAAACCTGGTTGGAAGAAAAAAAATCAAATATACACATAGAAGTACTAAGTAGTGCAGCCAAAAGATATGCTACAAAATGAAAGTAACTAACTGTTGGGAATGAATTAACACAATTTCATTGCACAAATACTACAATGTATGTTGTGTATGTAGGTCAGTGTTTCAGATAGTGAAATACCTTGCTGTGTTACTTTAATGGTGAATTAGAGGCTGACGTAGACTATGACACCCCCTAAAAAGAAAAAGAGAGCCTCTACAAAACTCGTAACTCTGTATTAAATATATGATGCATATTGGGAAAAGAGAACAAATGTGCCATTTACTAGATAGGATTGGCTGCTTTTACTAGTGCGTTGATTCTTTTATTTTTTCCAGGGACTTTGCGACAGTTTAGTACATTTTTTATATGTTTTTGTGAGACATCCATGTTGCTTTAATTGTGTATGCTTATAAACATTACACTAATTCCCCTCAGCTTTGTACCTTGTTCTGAGAAGATCCACTCTGCTGTCACTGAGATGGCCTCACTCTTCCCCAAAGTAAGTCCACTTTTCATTTTGTCTTTCTTCCTTAAGCCGGACATACACTTTCAAATCAGCTGTTTAGCTTTTGCTCCAAATTTTAATCCGTGTCAGTTGCCAAAGTTGTACAGATGGTAACAGAGAGCCACTGGCCTCTTCTAAATGTTTTCAGTGTTTCAAATTTGGTCGGCTGAGACAATTGTCATGCAAAGTTGAGGTTACGTTATGACTTTTTTTTTACTGTGCTGAGTCTATTTCTTTAGGTTTTTGTGACAGATCACGCCACACAATTACGAGAAGCTGTCTTTTAATCTGTTCGTAATCCTAGATGGGGCTCCCCCAACCAGCTGCTTTCTGACACTAGTAAGAATAAATAAGTACAGTGATACCTCGGTTATTGTCAGTAATGTGTTCCTAAATGTCAGATGCAAATGTCGTACCAAAAACAAAAGCTATTTTTTCCATAAGAAGTAATGTAGATATATTTGATTAGTTTGCTAAGCCAAAAAATATTGACACCTACAGGACTCAAGTGGAACAGCAACAACCCTTATAACTGTAAACCAGGGATGTCCAAAGTGCAGCCCTAGGATTATTTGCGATCCTCAGCACATTTTAAAATACTATTACAAAAAAAAACATAAAAGGTTGACTGAAAGAGCAAACGGGTGTAATGTAACAAGAAAATTTTGCAATATTAACACTAATAACACAAAGCTGCCATGCAGGTGTTTTTTTACTTTTAAACTGTCATTGCTCAAAAAAAATAAAAACTTATAATCAACAGATCTAAAGTTAATCTAGAAATTTAAGCGTTGAAAGTAAAAATACTACATGATGATATACAACTTTTCCTTTTGAATCCCCAAGATCCACTGATGTATGTTTTAGACTGTCATTGCTCAAAAAATAATAATGTATCAAAAGCAATGTTGTTATGAATTATTTACCTATTTAAGGCTCTAATTACCTCAAACAAAATATTACATTTTAAAAAATGTTTCGGGGAAAATATTGCATTTTTTGCCTTAAGAAAACAGGGTTTTAGGTGGGTGGCATAAAACATAAAAAATGGCAATGGATAGATCTGAAGTTGATCTACCGTAATTTCCGGACTATAAGCCGCTACTTTTTCCCCTCGTTCTGGTCCCTGCGGCTTATACAAGGGTGCGGCTTATTTACGGCCTGTTCTTCTCCGACACCGACGAAGAGGATTTCGGTGGTTTTAGTACGCAGGAGGAAGACGATGACACAATGATTAAAGACTGACTTTTCATATACCGGTAGGCTGGTTATTTTGATAACGTACAGGCGAGCACTTTGTATTACTTTGCACCGTTGTATTATTTGTACTCTGCACGAATGCTGTTCGCCATGTCAAAGATGTGAAAGTTTGATTGAATGATTGACAGATTTATTGTTAATAAATGGGACGCTTTGCGCTCCCAAACAGTCATCTCTGTCCCGACAATCCCCTCCGTGGTAGCAGGAACCCCTATATACTACGCTAATTACACATCAAAACCCTGCGGCTTATAGTCGGGTGCGGCTTATATATGGAGCAATCTGTATTTTCCCCTAAATTTAGCTGGTGCGGCTTATAGTCAGGTGCGGCTTATAGTCCGGAAATTACGGTATATTTAAGTGTTGAAGAAAAAAAAAAGGGACTTATTTTTAAGGTCCCCGTGACCTTTAACATTCACCAAAATTGCGGGGAGCCCTAAGAGTTACAATATACAGTGCAACCTGAAAGTATTAACTGCGCTTTACTTTTTTGTTTTTTATCAGCCTTATTTCAAAATGGAAAACATGAATTTTTATCCTCAAAATTCTGCTGACAATACCTCATAATGACAATGTGAAAACGTTTTTTTTTTTTTTTTATAATATATGTATATATATATATAAATGTTTGCAAATATATTTATTTTTTTAAATCACAGTGGCCTAGTGGTTAGAGTGTCCGCCCTGAGATCGGTAGGTTGTGAGTTCAAACCCCGGCCGAGTCATACCAAAGACTATAAAAAAATGGGACCCATTACCTCCCTGCTTGGCACTCAGCATCAAGGGTTGGAATTGGGGGTTAAATCACCAAAAATGATTCCCGGGCGCGCCACCGCTGCTGCCCACTGCTCCCCTCACCTCCCAGGGGGGGAACAAGGGGATGGGTCAAATGCAGAGGACACATTTCACCACACCTAGTGTGTGTGACAATCATTGGTACTTTAACTTTAACTTAATGTACTTCACAGCCTTTGCTTAATATTTTGTTGATGCACCTTTGGCAGCAATTACAGCCTCAGGTCTTTTTGAATACGATGCCACAAGCTTGGCACACCTATCTTCACCCATTCCCTCTTTGCAGCGCCTCTCAAGCTCCATCAGGTTGGATGAAAAGCGTTGGTTTTCGTCCAGGATGTCTCTGTACATTACTGCAGTCATCTTAGTCTAGTCAGGGAGGTGACCAAGAACCCAATGGTCACTCTGTCAGAGCTACAGCATTCCTCTGTGGAGAGAGGAGAACCTTCCAGAAAGACAACCATCTCTGCAAAACTCCACCAATCAGGCCTGTACGGTAGTGTGGCCAGACGAAAGCCAATTCTTCGTAAAAAGTGTGCCAAAATTCTCAGGTCTGATGAGACAAAGATTGAACTCTTTGGCTTGAATGCCAGGCATCATGTTTGGAGGTAACCAGGCACCGCTCATCACCAAGCCAATACCGTCTATTCCTTGAAGCATGGTGGTGGCAGCATCATGCAGTGGGGATGCTTTTCAGTGGCAGGAACTGGGAGACTAATCAGGATAGAGGGAAAGATAAATGCAGCTATGTACAGAGACATCCTGGATGAAAACCAACGCTTCCCATCCAATCTGATGGCGCTTGAGAGGGGCTGCAAAGAGTAGTGGGTGAAACTGCCCACAGATAGGTGTGCCAAGATTGTGGCATCATATTCAAAAGGAATCGAGGCTGTAATTGCTGCCAAATGTGCATCAACAAAGTATTGAGCAAATAAAGTTAAAGTACCAATGATTGTCACACACACACTAGATGTGGCGAAATTATTCTCTGCATTTGACCCATCACCCTTGATCACCCCCTGGGAGGTGAGGGAAGCAGTGAGCAGCAGCGGTGGCCACGCCTGGGAATCATTTTTGGTGATTTGCTGTGAATACTTCTGTACATGTTTTTTTTTTGTTTGTTTGTTTTTTGATTTTTAATACATTTGTAAAATTGAAAAAAATGGTTGTGACATTGTCATTATGGGGTACTGTTTGTAGAGTTTTGAGGACAAAATTAATTCATTCCATTTTGGATTAAGGCTGTAACATAACGAAATGTGGAAAAAGTGAAGCACTGCACTGCAAAAAGTCAGTGTTCAAAAACAAGAAAAAAAATTAGGGGTATTTTATTTGAACTACCGGAAAGCAAAATTATCTGCCAATAGAACAAGAAAATGTGGCTTGTCAAGACTTTCCAAAACAAGTAAAATCAGCTAACCTCAATGAACCCCAAAATACCTTAAAATAAGTATATTCTCACTAATAACAACTGTACTACTATATGAGTACCGTATTTTTCGGAGTATAAATCGCTCCAGAGTATAAGTCGCACCGGCCGAAAATGCATAATAAAGAAGGAAAAAAAACATTTTTAAGTCGCACTGGAGTATAAGTCGCATTTTTTGGGGAAATGTATTTGATAAAACCCAACACCAATAATAGACATTTGAAAGGCAATTTAAAATAAATAAAGAATAGTGAACAGCAGGCTGAATAAGTGTACGTTATATGACGCATAAATAACCAACTGAGAACGTGCCTGGTATGTTAACGTAACATATTATGGTAAGAGTCATTCAAATAACTATAACATATAGAACATGCTATACGTTTACCAAACAATCTGTCACTCCTAAACGCTAAATCCCATGAAATCTTATACGTCTAGTCTCTTACGTGAATGAGCTAAATAATATTATTTGATATATTACGGTAATGTGTTAATAATTTCACACATAAGTCGCTCCTGAGTATAAGTCGCACCTCCGGCCAAACTATGAAAAAAACTGCGACTTATAGTCCGAAAAATACGGTACATATTTTCTATTGTTTCATTGAAAATAAAACAGCAAAGTCCATTTGGCTGTCATCTGTTTTAATTATGAGACACAATTGTGTCAAAGTCATGATTTTTTTTTTTCATGCTTGAAATAAGAAACTTTAAAAAAGTAGTTTTATACTTGTAAGTGTTGATGACACAGCTTTGCAACAGTTGATATTCTAGTTTCAAGCATGTTTTACTCGATATAGGTCATAAAATCTCAGCAACAAGCTGTAATATCTTACTGAGATAATTTAGGACCAAAACACTTAAAACAAGTAAAAGACTAACATAAAATCTGCTTAGTGAGAAGAATTATCTTATCAGACAGAAAATAAGCAAATATCACCCTTATTTGAGATATTTAATCTTACTTAGATTTCAGTTTTTGCAGTGAGTATATTGTATTGGTTTTGAAAAAATCAAAAGGCCCCCCCGCCTGCTTTTATTATTCAGTGTGCGGCCCTTAGTGGAAAAGTTTTGACAGGCTTACTGTAACTAAGCACTTCAGTTGTTAGTTTTGATTTACTCGTTCAGCGTGAGCTGGTGTTTAAAAGCGACACTTGCACGGTGTATGTCCGATTTCATTCGCTCTATCTTCAGCTTTTTCACCTCCATCGCTCTCTTTCGAGTGGTTTAAAGCTCAGATTTGTCCTCATGTCTCTGCAGCGCCCAGCCCTGGATGCGGTGCACTGCTCGCTCCGCCTGTTGGCCTCCAGCGCCTCGCGGTTACAAGTGGAGTGTCGTAAGGCGGCGCCCACGGAGCCCGGCGCTCCTGCGGTGGACTACCAGCTCCTCACCCAGCAGGTCATCCAGTGCGCCTACGACATCGCCAAGGCCGCCAAGCAACTGGTCACCATCACCACTCGCGAGAAGAAACAGTGACGGCGGAAAACGCGCGGCAGCAAAACGCTGAGGAAAGAGCGAAGACGGCACGGGACAGGTCAGGAGAGGTTTGGACGTGATGGCCCCACAGGGGGGGAGTGGGAAGGGAGCGATGACGGTTTATGTGAGGAAAGAATAGTCAGGACTATGCATGGGAAGAAAGCGTTGACGACGAAATGAGCACAGAAGGAGCCAAAGTGGGAACTATAAGCTGCAGAATCAGATGTGTAAGATAAACGGCTTTACAAGAAAAGACGGTGGTGGTGGGGATGCCACCTTATTTATTCTCTCCCGTCGCTCATCGTCCCCCTCGCCCCTCAGCCTGCTCAACTGGACCAACAAACGAAGAACAACAACTGTGACAGCCCATCTTTATCTCTCTTTTTTCGGGTAGGTGGATCCGTGTGGACGAGGGTCTCGCCAATCCACCGTCCAATCTCTGGTTTGCTTTTGCGGCCTGTTGTTGGAGGTCCACAGCATGTTCTGTCTGGCATGCCCCCCCCACCCTCCCCTTGAAAATGCAGATTTGGGATGGTTCTGCATATCTGCAAACTTATGAAAACACTTAACACTGGAATAATTGTGATTTATCGTTCTTGTTTATCATGTTTTTGTAATATTTTACTGACTTATCTTGATTTAATTCTGTATGTTTGTTATTGTCTCACTTTTAATTCTCATTTAGTGGCACAGGGAGAGAGCGTTTACGGGGATTTAAGTTAACAAAAAAAAAATAACCTGTGAACAATCCTGAGCATTTCTTAAGCCTTTCTTTTAAGTTATACACTCAAATAGCCGAGGGGTTTATCAGGTGCCAAAAAAGACCAAAAACCCTCTGATCGTGTTCATAATTTTAAATGAAAGCTCAAGTGTTTCCGAATGTTTTTATGTTTTTAGTTTTAAAACTTTGCCTCATTTAACCGAGCCAGTGGAATCATCTCAGAATTAGCCGTGGCAGCAACCAGGAACACAAGGAGATACACTTTTTAATTGTATTTGTTTAATTTAGAATTTGATTTCCTCTCAGCGTCCACATCTTTAGACAGCCTGCCGAGCAATGTCACGTTTTTTATTTTATTTTTTCATTTGAGCAAATTCTGTGTCATGGCCTGCTGATTTTGGCCCTCATGTTACATCATGGTTGCGTAGAAAGACACTTGGACAAAGCTGGTTGAATTGTGCCAAAGATGGAACCTTCTTGTTTAAACTCCCCCGCAGGTTTCTCATCCTGAAGACATCATAAGATAGACCTCCCTGTCTTTAAAAAAAAAAGAAAAAAATATTCAACCTTGCAAAATATCCCAAGCACTTTGAAGAGATGGACCATCTTCAGCACTTCTTCGACCATTTCAGTTGTCAGTTTTCTTTTTTTCGGTCACATGCCTTCGTAGGGGAGGGCAGATTGTTCGCTCGTTCAAAACAAAACCTTAAAAAAAAAACTTGCAATGTATCATTGCTTGATATTGAATGCCTTTGCACATGATCATCTCCTTTTTGACTGGCTACAACAGAAATACTTCCAACTCTCATCAAGTTTTAGACTAGAGCCATATATATATCTAAGTATATGAACATATATTTTCATGCTATATTTTATATTAAGCTACAGGTCAGGGTTGTGTACGTGTGTGAGATATTTATGTGTATTTGTTTGCCCAAGTGGGCTGTGAGCTCTATTCACCAAGCATCCAGTTCAGTCAGGCCTTTAGAGTGCCGTTAGTTGCACTATTTTTTTAAATCTTTTTCTCCAAATACCAGCGGGATAAAGTAGCATTTTTCAACAGTGTAGTTGTAGTGTACTAGACTCTCCTAAAGGCCGTAGTTCAAGTGCATTAGGCACTGGATGCGAGGGCGTAATAGAAACAGGTCTGAAGCTCGCTTGGGCTCAGCATTACAGTCATCTCGGGATTGTGGGGGGGCTCCAATACTGCACACGGCCCCTCTCTATCCGTGTTTAGCGGACCCCAAGTAGGGTGTCCCTTGTGTGAATGTTTATTAACCGCTTCAGTCGCATCATGCCCAACATATTTTTAATTTTTTAAACTTTATTCCTCCATCTGCACACATTTTGCAGAGTCAAACACTAATGTTCATCAGCTGGACCAAGCCTTTTCGTTGACTCGACCCCCTTTCTCAACCACTGGCGGTGCACTGTGGCCTGTTGCGTTGCTGTCTTTACGGTTCTCCCACAGCCCCGGCTTTTTGGGAGATGGGTGACGGGAGAGTTTACCAGAAAACACTAAAAAAAAAAAAAAGCCAACAACTGTACAAAGTAGAGAAGACAATGACTTCAAAAGGTCAGTTGTAATGGAAACGCATAAGCTGTACATTTGTAATAAAATAATAAAACAAGATAATTGTCAGTGGTTTGGTTAGTTTTCTTTTCACAAAAGTGCCTTTACTATTTATTTACTATCTATGGATTTTTATTTCTATTACAACACACGGCTTTTATGCTCAAATGATAAAATTATACTTGTATTTATTAACTTGACACACCTGGCGGACACCAGCTCTTTAAATGCTTTGTACGTGATTTATTAAGACAGGTGTCCAAAGTGCGACCGAAGGGGCCATTTTTGGTCTGCAGCTAGTTTTATTGTTCTTAAAATTAAATGAATTAATTTCTAATGAGGGATATTAGATATAACATTAACAACTATTTGCTTTGTCAGCTATAACACAAAAGGTATAATAAAAGAAAACTGCCTAAGAACATATTTTACTGTTTATTTACTATCTATTGATTTGTATTTCTATTACAACACACGGCTTTTATACTCAAATGATAAAATTATACTTTTATTTATTAACTTGACACACCTGGCGGAAACCAGCTCTTTAAATGCTTTGTACGTGATTTATTAAGACAGGAATCCAAAGTGCGACCGAGGGGGCCATTTTTGGTCTGCAGCTAGTTTTCTTGTTCTTAAAATTAAAAGAATTAATTTATAATGAGGGATATTAGATATAACATTAACAACTATTTGCTTTGTCAGCTATAACACAAAAGGTATAATAAAAATTTTTTTTTTTTTTTTTTTAAAGTTAAGCATATACTGATGTCCTTTGTTTATCACTGTTAATAATTTATGAACCAAATATTTTTATAGCTAGAGAAAAACTGTACGATCTTCTAAATACTTTTGTCAACGTTATGAGAGATTGCTTTGGTCTCCTCTAGTGGCCAATCCTATTGATATTTTTAGCTTATTTGGCCATTTGTATCATAGTCCTTATCCGAATGCTTAATTTAGGACCATATTTGTTAGAATATGCTCTAAAAATAGTTTTTAAATACCACCAAAAAATGTACGATGTGGTGAAGCCGCATTATCGGGAACATATTGACTGTAAAAGAGGGTGAAATTGTCCAAATATGAACGATAATTATATGTCTGGCAACCCGTTGTGACAGTCATGTGACCATCCCAGAATACTTCAAAATGGCGGACTGACAGGTAGTGATGGTAGGTATTTGTTAGTTTTTAAAGGTAAATTTAAACTTAAAATGTCAATGCTTTGACAGTTTGTATAAAAAAGTATCCGACTGTTCTTACTATATTTCTTCAAAGATTTTGTAGAAAAAAAAAATCTGTCGTTTTGCCTTAAAATTGCTATGGAAAGCCTGCCATGACACTTTTGCCACGATAGCATTAATGCCAACAAGCCACTCAATATATTTCAACAATTATAAACTAATATATGTTCTTTTGCTCAAATTAAATTCTATTTGTGTTATTTATCATTATTAATAATTTTATTTTGGGTGAAATATTATATTATCTTCGGTTGAAGCAGTACTCAAAATATGTAGAATGTGCATACCAAGCCATAAACATCTAAATATATTTGCATATCTCAATGGAACATAATCAAGACAGTTTAATAGAAAAAATCCATTCCATTTATTTACCGGTAATTTAACTTCGAATCAACCTTTTTTTTTTGGACATGTATACAATGAAATATTTCCTATGTCACCCTTTATCCTTTATTATATTCAATAAAGTCATGTCACCCAGAATACTTACCAAATATTACAGTATGTGGCAAAAGAACAAAACAATACCACACGTTTTACTACTGGTTTTACTTGAAACAGTAACATAAAACATTTTAAAGGGTACAAAAAGTATAACTAAACAGGTAGGTCAAATCAGGTGACTTAATACCTGAATGCGCAGACTCATTAGTACACTAGGAAACAATGTACAATAAAATCTAAAAACGTTGTTTAGCCTATGTTCAGGTCTGGTTGTTAAAAAATATAATATTCATTTCTCAAACATAACATCTTTACATTACCTGCATGTGATGTTTAAAGGCCTACTGAAACCCACTACTACCGACCACGCAGTCTGATAGTTTATATATCTATGATGAAATCTTAACATTGCAACACATGCCAATACGGCCGGGTTAACTTATAAACTGGAATTTTAAATGACCCACTAAACTTCCGGTTGAAAACGTCTATATATGATGACGTATGCGCGTGACGTCAATCGTTGAAACGGAAGTATTGGTACCCCATTGAATCCAATACAAAAAAGCTCTGTTTTCATCTCAAAATTCCACAGTATTCTGGACATCTGTGTTGGTGAATCTTTTGCAATTTGTTTAATGAACAATGAAGACTGCAAAGAAGAAAGTTGTAGGTGGAATCGGTGTATTAGCGGCTGGCTGTAGCAACACAACCAGGAGGACTTTGACTTGGATATCAGACGCGCTAGCCGACGCTAGCCGACGCTAGCCGCCGACCGCACAGATGATCGGGTGAAGTCCTTCGTCCTTCCGTCGATCGCTGGAACGCAGGTGAGCATGGGTGTTGATGAGCAGATGAGGGCTGTGAGGTCCCGTTGCTAAGTTAGCTTCAATGGCGTCGTTAGCAACAGCATTGCTAAGCTTCGCCAAGCTGGGAATTATTAACCGTGTAGTTACATGTCCATGGTTTAATAGTATTGTTGATCTTCTGTCTATCCTTCCAGTCAGGGATTTATTTATTTTGTTTCTATCTGCATTTGAGCCCGATGGTATCACGTTAGCTCAGTAGCTAAAGAGCTTCGCTGATGTATTGTCGTGGAGATAAAAGTCACTGTGAATGTCCATTTCGCGTTCTCGGCTCTCATTTTCAAGAGGATATAGTATCGGAGGTGGTTTAAAATACAAATCCGTGATCCACAATAGAAAAAGGAGAAAGTGTGGAATCCAATGAACCCTTGTACCTAAGTTACGGTCAGAGCGAAAAAAGATACGTCCTGCACTGCACTGTAGTCCTTCACTCTCACTTTCCTCATCCACGAATCTTTCATCCTCGCTCAAATTAATGGGGTAATCGTCGCTTTCTCGGTCCGAATCTCTCTCGCTGCATCGTAAACAATGGGGAAATGTGAGGAGTCCTTCCTCCGGTGACGTCACGCAACTTACGGTCCAGGCAAGGCTTTTTTTTATCAGCGACCAAAAGTTTGCACTTTTATCGTCGTTGTTCTCTACTAAAGCCTTTCAGCAAAAATATGGCAATATCGCAAAATGATCAAGTATGACACATAGAATGGATCTGCTATCCCCGTTTAAATTTTAAAAAATCATTTCAGTAGGCCTTTAAGGTGACTGTATGGTAACATGTTCAATGCGACACTTTTATAAGGCTAGAATGTAAAACGTCCTTTTGAATCCAGCAAATTAAAAACGAAAGTTAAAGTACCCATGATTGTCACACACACACTAGGTGTGGCAAAAGTATTTCCCTGCATTTGACTCATCAACCTTGATCACCCCCTGGGAGGTGAGGGGAGCAGTGAGCAGCAGCATTCGCCGCGCCCGGTAATCATTTTTGGTGATCTAACCCCCAATTCCAACCCTTGATGCAGTCCACCAAACAAAACAATAATTCCTCCTCTTGCCTACATCAGTTCATCTGAGCTGGAGGTACCAGGCAAGAGAGCGCACTCTTGTCTTCTGCCTCTTTTCCGCCTCTTCTTTGCAATTTGCAGGCTCCTACGAATAACATCTGTAAGACACAATCACATAAGATAAAGAATAATATTTTTTCATATCATCTAAATCAGTGTTTCTTAACCACTTGTGGCAGTATTGACAATCTCAAATTTGGTAAACGCAAAAATGATGACTACAGTCATGAAACTGTGTTTTAATTTGCACTTCAGTTTTTTTATTAATTTAGTTAGAATGTATTTATTTTAGAACAGTGTGATTGCATGTAAATGTCCCTTCTTTTGCAGTATTTTGTTTTGTAATCAGCCTGATCTAAGCTTTGATCAGTGGCGTGCCGTCACTAGAGGCAGGGGAGGCGGGGCCTCACCTGCCATCATGGAAAGAAAAAAAAAGTAAAAAGAAAAAAAATAATAATTAAATTGTTATATGTATCCGGTGATTATACTAAAGTTATTTTCCATTTAACTTCACCAGTTTTAGATTATTTTTATTTTTATTTTCACATTTGCCGTTCAAATACTGAGAAGAGACGGTGCGGTGATCAGCAGCCAGTTGAGGCACGTCACTCAGTTGTGCCTCAACATGGATTGTGCACAATGACTCGGCTAACTGCTGGCCTGCTGTGCAGTGAGACCGTATTGCTATATGAATTATATTATACATTTCCATAGTTTAGTTAGCTGAGGTATATAATGTACAGTGTACTTTGTCAACAACTGCATGTGTGTAACCTATTTCTTGTGCTGAGCGATCATAAAACTGGAGGCTCGTCTCATAACCCCGCCTCCTGGTGCCAAGCACCTCCGCCGCAGAATTCACCGCCCGACGGGAGCGCCGCAGCCACACCAACCAAAGCCCACACCCAAACCCTCCACGTGCAAGACCGAATCCACCCAAAAAAAGTCACTTAAGAAGCCAAAAAGTGCAAAAACAACAATGCTCGGAGCCGCGAACGACCGCAGGGACACAACATTAGGTACACCTGCACTGCAGGTTCATATGTTTTTAAATTTGACTGTGATGATGCAGTCGTGCCTCACCAGACATTAACCTCACCGCACGCCACTGGCTTTGATAATATACTTTGTAATTAACACTTGGTTTCCTATTATTTGACAAAGTTTATCCAGTTAAACTATAATTGGATATAATTAGAGATGTCCGATAATATTATCGGCCGATAAATGCTTTAAAATGTAATATCGGAAATTATCGGTATCGGTTTTAAAAAGTAAAATTAATGACTTTTTAAAACGCCGCTGTACGGAGCGGTACATATCCGGTAAAACACGGACGTAGAGTATACTCTGGACTGAAGCTGTGTGCCTTCATTGTTTTTGTTGCTGTTGTTTTGAGGCATGTTTAAAAAAAATTAAAAATAATGCACTTTGTGAAAGTCAAAGTATAGTATTTCCCATAGTTGTAGGGGTTCCAGGATTATGTCAGGAAGAGCATGTCCCAAATTCCAAGCTGCTGTTTTGAGGCATGTTAAAAAAAAAAAAAAAGCACTTTGTGACTTCAATAATAAATATGGCAGTGCCATGTTGGCATTTTGTTCCATAACTGGAGTTGAAGTTGTTCTCTTATTTTGGAAAACCTTGTTTTTGATTGATTGATTGAAACTTGTATTAGTAGATTGCACAGTACAGTACATATTCCGTACAATTGACCACTAAATGGTAACACCAAATACGTTTTTCAACTTGTTTAAGTCGGGGTCCACGTTAATCAATTCATGGTAAAGTTACATTGTTTAATGCATCCAGCGGGGCATCACAACAAAATTAGGCATAATAATGTGTTAATTCCATGACTGTATATATCGGTATCGGTTGATATCGGAATCGGTAATTAAGAGTTGGACAATATTGGATATCGGCAAAAAAGCCATTATCGGACATCTCTAGATATAATTGAATACGATTACATTCAGGAGTAAGATTACTATTTCAGTGTTAGACTTTGAGTGTTCTGTAGTGGAAACGTTGGGCCCTAAGGTTAAAAAGGTTAAGAACCCCTGATCTAAATTGTTGACACATTTGTTAAAATACAAGGATATGTGATAAGTATACCTACTGTGTGCTCCAGCCAACTAAAAGACCACTGTGAACATGAAAAGGGTTTCTAATGTGTACAAACCTGCCACACTGTCATAGTCCTGCCGTGTGTCGTGCCAGTAGAGACTAGGCATGGTCCTCCAGTGGCGGTAGAGGCGTGTGTGCAACACAGACAGCGTGAGGAGAACCAGCAAGAAGCCCAGTGCCGCTGCAGCCCACACCGCCTCATCGGACCTGGGGTGCCTCAGCAAGCCGTTGCCTGCAAGCGAGGCCCGGCCCTTAGAGTCTTCCTTGCAAGCACACTGTTGGTCTTGGATGCAGCTACCACAGTCAGGTAAGTAATTCACTACCGCTGGTTTGGAGTGTTTTGAGGGTGGAGGCCCGTCTTGTCTTTTTAATAAATAAGTGTCATCTTTGTCCATCTCTCTTTCTCTTACGTCTACTTCTGTACTATCCAGCACTTGTCTTTCTGCAGTGGGGCCATATCTCGCTGGCTCGCTCTGTTCCAAGGAGCCTTTAACTTGAGCACTGGCACTGTGTTCGGGAACCCTGAGTGGTGTCTTGTGTGTAGCCCCTGGCATGTTTGGGGGCCAGGCTGAGAAAGCCTGATTTTGCATCTTGGTGGCAGATGTTGCATCCCTCAGGCCATGGCCTGTAAAAGCTATTGGAGGTCCTTGAGTGCTGTTGTGGTCTAAAGGGTCCTCAGGATTATTGGTGGTGGTTTTCAGTTTTGGCTTTGCCAAAAAATCGAGTGCCTGAGTTGTACCGTTTGCTTTTATAGTCGTCATTGCAACCTTCTTCAGTTCGAACCGGATAGCAGCTCTTTTTTGCCGCTTCCTTGATTCCCTGTTTCTGTTCTTAAGCTGGGAATCTTTTCTTGCCTGGAGCGTTTCTTTCAGCCACAACGAGATGATCCGCTCACAGCATTGCCCCACAGACTCCTGGGGATTTGAACGAACAGCTACTTAGAAACGTCTACTCAAGGTTATTGTATCCTTCTGAAAATTACATAAATAATACAACTCCTGGCAAAGATTATGGAATCTCCATACTTGGAGGATGTCCATACAGTTGTTTAATTTTGGTAGAAAAAAAGCAGACAACAGACATGTATATATATATTATACATATATAATATAATAACATGATGTATCAGTATATTTTATATACTTTAAGAAAATGGATGGATGGATGGATATATTGTATTCATAATATGTAAATATTACATATATGTTATATTTTATATTGCTACTATGGTACATTTTTAGTCTACTTTATACCTTTGTTTTCGCCCTCTTTTTGTGCCCTTGTGTGCACAATCATTTCCATCCTTTGTAACTCAGCTACTTTGTGGAACAATTTCCCTTGCGGATCGATAAAGTTTGTCTAAGTCTAATGACACAAACCTATAGTCATTTCAAATTGCAACTTTCTTGCTTTAAGAGACACTAAAAAAAACATTAATTGTGGTAGGTAGTAACAGTTTAACTGTTAGATCAAGAAGAGTGGAAAAAAAGCTTAAATCACTCATTCTGAAGAAAACTATGGAATCATGTAAAACAAACAAACTGTGCACTACTAGTACTTTGTTGCACCACTTCTGGCTTTTACAACATCTTGCAGTCACTGAGGCATGGACGAGTGACAAAAATTACTCTTCATCAATCTTTCTCCAACTTTCTCTGATTGATCAGCTTTGCAGGTTGGAGTACTGTGATGGACAATTTTCACCACAGATTTCCATTGGCTTGAGACCCAGAATATTTGCAGGACATAACATTGACCTTATGTATCTTTTATTAAGGAAAGTATTTACCGTTTTTGCTCTACGGCAAGATGAATTATCATCTTGAAAAAATATGTCATCATCCCCAAACATCTTTCGATTGATGGAATAGGAAAAGTGTCCAAAATGTAAACGTGTGCATTTATTGAAGATGTAATGACAGTTATCTCCCCAGTGCCATTACCTGACATGCAGCCCCATATCATCAATGACTGTGGAAATGTGCATGTTGTCTTCATAAATCTCATTGGAATGACACCAAACAAAATTTCCAACATCATCCCCCTGCCCAATGCAGATTTACGATTCATCACTTAATATGACTTTCATCCCGTCATCCATAGTCCTCCATTGCTTTTCCTCAGCCCATTGAAACCTTGTTGTTTTATGTTTAAGAGTTAATAACGGCTTTTGTTTAAATTTTTTGTGTTTAAATCTTATTTCCTTCAAGTGGTTTCTTAAAGTTCTGTCACAGACGACGACTAGAGTTTTTGCTCATTTGTTCTTCTTTTGTTTTGTTGTGCATTTTTTGTTTTCAAGACATATTTTAAGTTTTCTGTTATGAAGCTTTGATACTTTCCTTGGTTTACCAATATTGCCTTTTACAACCTTCCAATCTTGTTTGTACTTGGCCCTGTCACGCCAAATTTCTTCCCCCTACAAACGCCCCCCCCCCCCCCCCCCCCCCCCCCATTTACTTCCGGGGCTGCGTCCAATAAAGTCACAAAGTTGCCGGGGGTCCTTAACTGGCACGCGACTGTCCTGTTTTGCGCCTGTACAAAAAAAAAACAATAATCAATTTCTTCAGATTCCAGCAGCTGTCAAAGACGAAGTATCCTTCCAGCGACGGACAGTCAAAGCCGAAGTGCTATCGATCGCTGTCAATGACATGACGTAAGAGAAAACATGACCACGGAAGTAAATGAGGGGCGGGGGTCTGTAGGGGGGAAGAAATTTGGTGTGACAGCCCACATTTTAGATAGCTGAGAGTGAACAATCAACATCTTTTGCAACATTGCGTGACATTGTATCTTCTTGAAGAAGTTTGGTAATCCCCTTTTGTTTCATTGACATCTCTCGTGTTGGAGCCATGATTCATATCAATCCACCTGTGCAACAGCTCTCCAAGGTGTAGACACTCCATTTTAACTGCAGACTAATGAACAGATTTAAACAGATGCAAGTGTTAGCTTTGAAAATGAAAATTCAGAGGGTGATACAAAAAATGTTTTCCCCAGAATTGAGTGATTTTATATTTTTTTCACTCTGCTTGATCTAAAAATGAAACTGTCACTGAATACCACAATTTATATTCTTGATTTATTTCAGTGTTTATTAAAGCCAGAAAGTTGCAATTTCAATTTGTTGTAGTTTTGAGTCATGTATGTTATCTGTTTTTTTTTTAAATACAAAATTAAACAACTGAATAAACATCCTCAATTGTGTTTTTTACAGGGGTTGCACATGATGAATGTGCACAAATTGACAGACAATCAATGATAATAGAACCATTTCTAAACAAACTACAAAAGCTAATTCGGCTGCTGACGTATGCGTCCGGTTGTATTATTTTCTCAAAATTAATATGAAGTCTATGTAATGGAGGCTAGTCAGTGTGGCTGTGCCAGGTGTTAGTAAACCCCACTCCCTGACGACTTCAAGTGTGCTGGCTGCCAAGTTACACAGCCCAGGCTTATGGCTCAGTGGTCAGCACACTCGCCTCTCATGCGGGCGACCAGCTTCTTCTCCCTTTGCGGAATGAGATAAAGGCAGCAGGCCAAACCACCTGAGTTACATCTACTTGCTAATTTACTATAATTGGTTACATTCAGCCGTAACATGGTTTTATCTATACTTCTGTTAAAATGTAATTCTACATTTTAATTACATTCAGTTGTTTCGATATGTTACATTCGTTTTAAGTGACACAAAAAAATGTGGGTATCGACCCAATACCAAGTCGACCAGTATTGGTTATAATATGTTCAAACTCATTGAATGGTTAATTTTTTTAAATCACAATTATAATCAGACAAAAACCGAGGATGGTGGTGTAACAATATCAAATATTCAAATTATTACATTATTCCCTTATTTACATCCAAATTTTGAGCAAAATAATGTCAATTGCGCAAAATAACTTACCATAAGAAAACACTACTATTGGTTCAGATTTCAATCCTTTGTGTTTTGCCCTTAAAGTCCCACTGTGTCCAAGGAATATTTTTTTGTGTGTATACTAGAGATGCGCGGTTTGCGGACACAACCGCGGATAATCCGCGGGTCGGGCGGATGCATGACGAAAAAAATAGATTTTAAATAGATTCGGGCGGGTGGTGGTTGAACCAATTCAGAAAAAAAATAATACATAGTTAAATGTTGTTACCCACATACAAAAAACGAGCAGCACTCTGCTGCTGCAGCTGTCACGCGAAATTTCTTCCCCCCTACAAAAGCCCCCCCCCCATTTACTTCCGGGGCTGCGTCCAATAAAGTCACAAAGTTGCCGGGGGTCCTTAACCCGCACGCGACTGTCCTGTTTCGCGCCTGTACAAAAAAAAAACAATAATCGATTTCTTCAGATTCCAGCAGCTGTCAAAGACGAAGTATCCTTCCAGCGACGGGCAGTCTTAGCCGAAGTGCTACGGATCGCTGTCAATGACCACGGAAGTAAATGGGGGGGGTTAAGGTTTTTGTAGGGGGAAGATATTTGGCGTGACAGCTGCAGCAGTGCCTGATGAATAATTGCCTGTTTCAAAGAGTGCTGCTCGTTTTTCGTATGTGGGTAACAACATTTAACTATGTATTTTTTGGCACGCATTGAATGTCTCTGCTGCATTGGATCAGTTTCCTTTCTTTAACAGGAATGCCTTGCATCGTCTATATTAGATACATAACAACGGGTGGGTGGCGGGTGGCGGGCGGTTGTGGTTTTGATAAAATGTTAGTTCGGGTGGATGGCGGGTGGATGACAACTTTTGTGATGCGGTTGCGGATGAAATAATTGCCTATCCGCGCATCTCTAGTGTAAACAATACCTAACACAACAAAAAACAATTGTAAAAATGAAACAAATATTACTGTAGTATTGACATACAGATATTGGGGACGGCGTGGCGTCCTGATGGGTCGTGGTTAGGGCCTTGCATGGCAGCTCCCGCCATCAGTGTGTGAACGTGCGTGTGAATGGGTGAATGTGGAAATAGTGTCAAAGCGCTTTGAGTACCTTGAAGGTAGAAAAGCGTTATACAAACTCTAGAACCATCTCCCTCTCCATGTGACACAGGGCCCTTCTTTGGCTACTTTTAAGACCCTTCTTAAAACCCATTTTTATTCACTGGCTTTTAACCAAGCATGAGACTTTAAACTTTTTTGAACTGTTTTTAACTTTCTAACTGCTTTTTATCTAACAAATTGTTCTTAGGGTAATTTGTATTTGTTTTTTCAATTTGTATTTTACTTCTGTTTTAAATGTTATTTTTTAGTCTGTCCTTGACTCCTTTGCCTCTATTTGTTTGTGGTGTACAGCCCTTTGTTCTTCAACTGTGGTTGTTTTTAAAGGGCTTTATAAATAAAGTTGGTATGGTATGGTATGGTACAAGTATAACCCATTTACCATATTACAATTGGTATTGTTACTTCCAACATTTGTATCAATCAACTCACCGCTGTTCATATTCACAAGATCTAGCTTAGTGGTTAGCATGGCTTCTCCTATACTCCTACAAGGTGTTGTGTAGCTTGTTTAACTATTACATGTCCTCTAGTAATAATGATACAATGGAGGTAAAGATTAGTGACTTAGAAACCTTCATGCACTGTGGAGGGACGTTAGTCGCTAGCTTGCTAGCACGCATGCTACATTGTGTTGAGAACACAGCTGTTTGTTTATCGCAGTGAAATTTGCAGGACAAAGCAATAGCTTGCTTATCAACATGCATTATCACAATACAGCCATGGAATAAAAATCGGCATCCATATTTATATAATTTAAAATCGTATATCGTGCAACCCTAGTTATATATATGTTATAGACACACATTTTTACAGTGTTTGCATGGAAATGGACCGGCAGCTGTTTACAGTGTTGATGTGAGTGGATAGACCAATGTTTAAACTCTTTGTATACATGAATAATAAATAAATTGCGTTTTGTGAATGTCAATGGAAAGGCATGTGACTGTGAACAGATTTCCGATGTTAATAAACATACACATTTTTACAGTATGTGCGCATGACGTAAATGGACTTAGGATATTTACATTGTGTGTATGTGAAGTGACAGACATACGTTTACATTGGGTGTGTTTGAGTGAGAATGATTGTGTGTGCTTGCGTGTATGTGTGTGTGAGAAAGGTCACGGACATGTTTATCTAATGCGTGTATGTAAATAGACAGCTGTGTTTGTACTGTATGTGAATAGTCAGACAAACTGTTTTGTGTATGTGGATGATAGATTGCCTTACATGTATGTAAATTAAAGGAGCCATATGTAAGAATTGCATGTCAAGTCATCATTAAATGGCCCTGATATGTCAAAAGGCATTAATAGATCATGTTCTTTTCAAATACCTTTAACTGATAACAGTAGTTCAGCCAGGATATGCTCATTTCAAAATTAGATTTACAGCCCCCAAATCGTGTTATTGTTTTCATTTCGATGTCCCTTCCCTCCACCGTTTCAACCAATTAGAAAGTCTGTGAGTGTGTTACATCCAGGTTGCTTGTTACGCACCGCCATCTTCGTCTAGCTACTGCCACTGGTAAAGTTACTAAACATGTCAGACCTTAGTAAATCTAAAAAGCCTTGTTACGATTCTCAACATATTTATGACAAAGCCAGGAACAAAACGAGGATTTGTATCAGGGATGCCTTTGAAAGATGGAGACGATTAAAGGCGGAGAAGATATTTTCATCTGATGCCAAACTTGCTCATTTCCTCCTTGATAGGTAAGTAAGGCATTTACGTTTTCTTATTAATTGTTTTATTTGATTGATTGAAACTTTTATTAGTAGATTGCACAGTACAGTACATATTCCGTACAATTGACCACTAAATGGTAACACCCGAATAAGTTTTTCAACTTGTTTAAGTCGGGGTCCACGTAAATCAATTCATGGTATAAATGGAAAATGGACATTTCAATTGCCTAGCATGCTAGCCCGGTCAATGGGAGCATACGTATAGCCCAGTTCGATGACACATCGACATACAGGCTAACGGGGGATATATATGCCCGTTATCCTGTATGTCGATGTGTAATTGAACTGACAGGGCAAAATATATTTTCAACAAATAAAACCTATGCAGATATGGGTAGTCTCAATGCCTATTTCGTTCTCAATATGCATACATGCTGAGGAAATGGGTTCCAACATTATCACGGCTGTTATTGCAATGTGAAACGTATGGTGACAGCCAAATCACATGATAAAATAATTCCTCATTTGTATTTGCATATTGTGGACTACATGTACCAAGTTATATGGCAATCTGAAACATTTGAAACAGTAGCCTATTGGCTCTTTAGTTTTGGGCGTACATTAGGCTGCTAAGCATGCTTTACTTATTTTCACCAGTATAACCCTTGCTAGCGTTGGTTGTAGCCCGTTTTAGTCTTTGTTTTAGTGTACTTTATACCTGCATTATCCTTTCAATCCTTTGTAACGGAGCTGCTGTGTGGAACAATTTCCCTTGTGGATCAATAAAGTTTGTCTAAGTCCAAGTTTTCTGATAGTACTGACAATAACCCTATGTCGGTCCTACAGCGTAGGACTCCTCTTTCACCATTTGAAGTTCCTTGGAGTAGCCCAGTCGATCGAGCTGGATTCGGCTGCGTATCTGTCAACCGAGGTCAGGGACAGGGGGAGGAGACTACACTATTTTGACCTTGATTGCAGTACCATTTCTGGACAGATTCTTACATATGGCTCCTTTATAAATACATTTTTTGTATCTGAAATGATAGACTGATGTATTTAAGTTAAAGGGGAACTGCACTTTTTTTTGGAATATTGCCTATGGTTTACAATCTTTATGAGGGACAAGAATACAAAAATTTTACTCTTTCTTATTGCATTTTCACATGTAAAAATCGGCTTTTTCTTGGTGGCTAGCAATGCAGCTAATGGTAGCAATCAATACTACTTCTAAATCACTTTAAAAATGTATTAAAAACCGTCAACAATACTTCATTTACGTTCTGTAACATGCATGATGACCAAACTGCATAGCAACATTGTTACTGTAAGAGCGAACACTGAGGAACTCTTTTTGTCGCATAGTAACACATTGGAGTGCTACGGTATTAGCTGTAAAAGCTAGCTATGGCAGGAGATAACCTAGCAACTGCGTCAACACGAAACGCGTTTGAGTTTGGACTGCAAAAGACAATGCGATAAGACACTAATCGGTACTGATTGAAAAACATGAACAATCATTTTACAGTATCTGTAAAGTATTAGCTCACAATTCTTGTTTTGTTTGTACACAGCTAGGCAGACAGTAAATGCTGTCTGTCATGATACACACAGCACGTAAATCATGAAGTGTGACTCACTCAATGGACAGTTGTTTGTTTGGTCCAGCTGACCGGGGACGTTTTTTCTGGTTTATTTGGGTAAGCACTCCATTTATGTCGAAATAGCATGGCTTCAAATTCCACATTTTGCAGCGTCGATACGCTTTAGCCTCACTCTCTTGGCTTCCGTCTGCTCTCGTACTCTCTTCTAGAAGCGGTAGTTTATCCTTCGTATATTCAGATTCAAATAAGATAAGGTTGTGAGTCCTCACTTGACCAAAAATAGTCGTCTTCGTTGTCTATTACCAAGTCTGCCATGATTAAAAAGCCTACTCGTCTTTGTTTCCGGAAGTAGGACACATAGTTGTTGCCAGAAGTCAGAAGTGTGCTGCTATGGAAATGGAAATAAATGCGTTGAGAAATTAGTTACGGCAATGCTTAAAATTATCAAAATACGGCAAATATTGTACATATTACATATTGTTATGAACGTGTCTGTTCCTACATTATAAATAGACTTGCAGTGTGTATACATAACTTTGATGGAGGGTTTTGAAAGCTACAATAGTGACTTCCATTGGCTGCATCTTCCGAGTGTTTATCATCTTTGCACCCCCCCTCCCTGAAAAAGACATATGTGTTCATGTCTCCCATAATGATTGTGAACGATTGGCAAAATTCCAAAAAAAAGTGCAGTTCCCCTTTAATGATATACGAATGGCATTATGTGTAAATGGCCAAATACAATCTGTGAGTGCAGTGTGTTCATATGTGAATGGACAGACACATTAAATTATATGTATGTTAATGGTTAGATGTTTGCTGTGCATTTGTGAGTATGAATGGATAGACATGTTTTGGGTATGTGAATGATGAATTGCATTATCCATCCATCCATCCATTTTCCACCACTTGTCCCTTTCGGGGTCGCGGCGTGCTGGAGCCTATCCCAGCTGCATTCGGGTGGAAGGCTGGGTACACCCTGGACAAGTTGCCGCTTGGTCGCAGGGCCAACACAGATAGACAACATTCACACTCACATTCACAAATTAGGGCCAATTTAGTGTTGCCACATTATGTGTATGATAGTAGACCGTTGTTTACAAGACGTGTACGTGAATGGACATGTGTTTCCAATGTTAGTATGTGAATAGATACACGTTTTGGGTATGTGACTGCAGTATATACAGTATAGTCAAGTCTCCTTTATAGTAATACCTTGGGCTCGGTCTGTCCTTCCTTTCCATGCGTGTGCTTCTGTTCAGATGACAGGGTCAACAGCAGGTTGTATTTTCCACGGATCCGTTCACTTGTGGTCATCGTGCTCTGCAGCCAATGACAAACGTCTAAAGATGCGGCGGTGGACAGCTCCAACGTTCGCCCCCAAGACACCAACGCTATTGGCTAAACACATAATAGACAATATTGCAAATAAGTGCCTTAGTGCTTCAAACGACTAGAAATCAATCCACTACAAATGTATTATCTTTAAAAGTCTACCTTAGTCAAAAAATAAAGAAACAACCACAGCAGCACTCGCTGCTCGTGGAGAAGAGCAATACATAGTTTTATGTTACTGAGTCTCTAAAAATGCCCATTAAGACCAGGAAAAGTCGCTAGATTTGTTGCTAAAGGCTAAGAGTCTATAGAGGGTTCTGAATATTCGCTAAGTTGGCAACACTGATCCAGCCGACCTACTTCTTATTCTTTGGCAGACATAGTGCGTATGAGGTGTGTTAAAAAGATGCCATCTACTGAACGGAGTTGTAATGACAAGCTGTATTCACAGATGGTGCCATTATAATGTGTTTATGAATGAGGGCGAAGAGCGAGCACCAAATCTATTTGTGGCAGTTTACCACAAAAAAAATCAACACAGTTAGACTAACACTGGTGTTAAACTCATTTATAATAGGGATGTTCCTATCAGGGTTTTATGCTGCCGATGCTGACCATCAGTGAGTGAGATCGGCCAATACCAATACCTATACGATGTATAAACTACATTTTTGTATTTATAGTGAGTGCTGTTGACAGTTTAACAATATCAGCACAAAATTGAAACTACTTCCTTATAGTCTTTTATTAGATACAATTGTTTGAGTAAAACAAAGTCAATAGTACACAATAACTTAACAAAAGCAAAAACTACAACCTAATAAACACTGGTTTTTGCCCTCAAAGTCATCCTGTGTCCAAGAAATTATTCCTTGGGTTTGTAAACATTAAGAAAAAAAAAATACACTAAATATTTGGTATCAGCACCACTAATTTGTGGAATCGATCTATGGTGTTATACTTGTGTCTTAATTTTGAGGTCGCAAAGAAAGATTTACAAGGACAGAAAAATATATTTTGCAAGCACAAACCTCAAAAAACTCAAGCGAAGAATAAAAAATGTTTGAGTGAATATAAATGTATTTTGTGCACATTAAAAGTGTTTGCATGTTTGCTAATAACACTCAATAAATACTGCTGTCTGCAATCAGACCGAGGCGCTCTCACTGTGTATGAAAACACATAATTAGCTGTTAACCTCTTGTCATCCGGGCGACAAAAAATAAATACAATGTCAGCCAGAGGCGATCAGAATTTAAATAAATTAATCAACAATGGCGATTACATACTTTTCACAAAAATTGTCCGATACCGATTGATTAGTACATTCCTAACTGAAATTCATTCATTCATTCATTCATTCATTTTTATTTGTCTCCTTCATTGATGTGCATCTTTGATAGACAATTATACCACAATTATTCAGTTACACCGTTACACACCAATGCCTGAGAAGGAGCAGGATGAAGAAAAATCTTATATTTTCCTGCCCCCTTCACATAATACATAGTCTTACTTAATGATATGTGAACCAACAATTACATCTAAATATAACGAAAACAAAACAAAACAAAACAAAACAAAAAAAACACAAGTGCAAAACTTCATGAAGTACAAACCGAACAAAAATACAAAAGAAGTAATATACAGGTACACCTCACAGGATGATACAAAACAGATACAAAACCAGGCAAAAAACAAGTAAATTAATAAATATAAAGCAAAATGTAAACACTTATGGCTGTCCATATGATTTTATTGTTCTGTCTTTATATATTTTTTTCAATTTGAATATATTTTTACAATCTTTTATCTCATTATAAAGAGAATTCCATAGTTTAACCCCCACCACTGATATACACATTTGTTTTAAAGTTGTCCTTGAATACTGATGTTGGAAATGACCTTTTCTTCTATGCTCTTCATTCTCAGAAGTGATGACAAACATTTTTTGTAAATTTGCTGGTAATGTTTTGCTTTTAGCCTTAAACATGACACATAATGTCTGTAACTTTACTAGCTCCTGTAATTTCAATAAACCTGAATTAATGAATAATATGTTAGTGTGTTCTAAGTAATCTACTTTATGAATAATCCTTATAGCTCTTTTCTGTAGTTGATACAATGCCTTTATGTTACTCTTATATGTGTTCCCCCACACTTCCACACAGTAGTTGATATATGGCAATATAAGTGCACAATACAATATACGCATTGCCCTATAATCTAACACATATTTTACCTTATTTAATATAAAAATACTCTTAGACATCTTTTTCCGCAGATGTGCAATATGAGATTTCCATGTCAGACCGTCATCCAGTATCACTCCTAAAAATCTAAGTTCAGAAACCCTTTCAATATCTATTCCATTTATTGACAATTTGATCGTTTCCTCCCTTTTCCTCTTACAAAAAATCATGAACTTTGTTTTTTCTACATTTAATGATAATTTATTGGCATCAAACCATCTCTTAAGTTTAATCATTTCCTGTTCAATAATTTTTGATAATGCTTTTAAGTCGTGTCCCGAACTATAAAAGTTGGTGTCGTCCGCAAATAATACAAATTTCAATAACTTTGATACCTCACATATATCATTAATATATAAAATAAACAATTTTGGTCCCAAAACCGAACCTTGTGGAATTCCACATTCAATCCTCATTTGTTCAGATGTATTACCCATAAAATCCACAAACTCTTGTCTATTATCTAAATAACTTCTTAGCCAGTCTAAAACTACTCCTCTCACACCAAATGAATACAACTTGGACAATAATATAGAATGATCTATAGTATCAAATGCTTTTTTAAGATCGATAAATACCCCTATAGTGTATTTCTTATTATCAGTTGCTGTTGCTATATCCTCAATTATATTCATTACAGCTGAAGCAGTGGATCTATTGGTCCGGAATCCATACTGGCTCTCACTCAACAGCATGTTCTTTTCAATAAAACTATCTAATTTTTTTACAAATATTTTTTCAATTATTTTAGAAAATTGTGACAGTAGTGACACTGGTCTGTAATTAGTGAATCTATGTTTATCTCCCGTTTTAAAGAGTGGAATTACCTTTGCTACCTTCATTTTATTTGGAAAGGTCCCTGTTTGAAAAGAAAGATTAAAAATATAACAAAGAGGTTTGATGATACAGTCAATAGTCTTTTTTACAATTATCATGTCTATACCATCACTGTCTGTTGATGTCTTATTTTTCAGTTTTGTTACCACCGATACAATTTCATTTTCACTAACATCTCCTAGAAGCATGGACTGTAGCACTTTGCTTCCCCCTCTCCATCCACTCTGTATATCTTTATGTTCTCCAATACTCTCTGCCAATTTGGGTCCAACATTCACAAAAAAAGAGTTGAATCCGTTTGCCACTTCATTCATATTTGTTATCATCTTATTATCCTCATTGATAAAATGGCTTGGTGGGTTTGTAGGCCCAGATGTTTTTCCTATTACCTTGTTCAGAATATTCCAAGTTCCTTTGATATTGTTTTTATTTTTTTCTAGTAAATTATTATAATATTCTCTTTTTGCTTGTCTCATTATTGTTATCAATTTGTTTTTGTAAACCTTATATTTTGTTTCAGCATCCTTTGTTTTTACTTTTATGAAATCTCTATAAAGTTTGTTTTTCTTTTTACAAGCATTCTGTAGTCCCTTTATAATCCAAGGCTTTTTATTGTAGCTGTCTCTTTGTTTCCATACATTCGGACAATGCTTTTCATACAATGATAAATATATATTAAGAAAAGCCTCATATGCAGCATTTGCTTCTCCCCCATACACCTCATTCCAGTCTGTTTCAAATAAGTCCTTCCTAAACCTATTTATTGCCTCTTCAGTTCTTTTCCTTACATATCTATGAGTTTTTTCCTCCCTCTTTTTATCAATTGTACAGTCATAAGTAAGAAACACAGGTAAGTGGTCACTTATATCATTAATTACTAGTCCACTTTTTATATTATTTTTTATGTCATTTATAAAGATGTGATCAATTAACGTTGCACAATTTGTCGTTATTCTACTGGGTTTGGTGATCAATGGATAAAGCCCTCTACTATATACCACATCCAAGAAGTCTCTTGTTGATTTATTTCTGGGTGAGCTTAGCAGATCTATGTTATAGTCGCCACACATGACAAATGTTTTATTTTCCTTCACCTTACACAATAATTCTTCCAAACTATCATTAAATGCTTCTACTTTAGACCCATTAATTAACTCTTAAACAAGATGGATATTTCTGAAAAACGATAACTTGGGAGTTTTAATGCAAAAATTGTATTTTATGATGTTTACTAACGTTGACTTTTTTTACATGTATTAATTGCATTTGTAAACACAAGATGTCAAGTATTCATTACATCTTAGCGATGAGATGTGTTGTATACAAGTACATTTTTGCATACTCCATATACTGGGAGTTTTAAGTAGTCTTTTAATTGTTTTGAAATGTATATGAACATCGATCAACTGAACTGTTTTCTTAAATATGGGTAATAAAAAATAAAAATAAAATTCTGTACACCTCAAGTCAAAAACACCTTAAACTACTTTCATACATAATACAGTTTGTTTTCTATATTGCACACCTTATCTCTTATATGTACTGTATACATAGAAGCAACATGCTGCACTCCCACAACAAAATACTAGCTTGCTCTGTTTAATTCAGTAAAACATCTACAGTACATGTGCAAAAGCATGACTTTATTTAACAACCCAGTAATTTGTTGACAAAATTTGAAAGGCAATATATAATATAAATACATTTTGTTTATTAAGTTAAAGTTAAAGTGCCAATGATTGTCACACACACCAGGTGTGGCGAAATTAGTCTCTGCATTTGACCCATCACCCTTGATCACCCCCAGGGAGGCGAGGGGAGCAGTGAACAGCAGTGGGCAGCAGCGGTGGCCGCGCCCGGGAATCATTTTGGTGATTTAACCCCCAATTCCAACCCTTGATGCTGAGTGCCAAGCAGGGAGGTAATGGGTCCCATTTTTTATAGTCTTTGGTATGACTCGGCCGGGGTTTGAACTCACAACCTACCGATCTCAGATTTGAAAGGCAATATATAATATAAATACATTTTGTTTATCTTATGTTCATAGCTTAACTGTGCTCATTCCGCCTTTGTGTTTAGGCAATGAGGTATGTTTCCTGACCGTGGATTCACTGAGCCATGGATGTGGGCTGATGATGTAGTCAGGCAGACAGGAGTTGGCCAGGATGGACAGAAAGAGCCGCTCGCTGACAGCAGCACAGGGATGATAGAGCAATACAGCAGCTTCATGCTGGAAACACACAACAAACACAACCAAAAGGAGGTAGTATTGACAATTTACTGAAGAACAGCACTGACTTATCACAAATCAAAGGTCATAAAGCCAGAATCATACTGATTTTAAAAGGGTAATAATATGTCTGAGCTACATTAGGTCCAAGGTCACATTATCACCTATAATACAAAGCTTACACAATATCTGTTTTTAGCATTTTTTTATATATATAAAAATATTTAATATGGGCCCCGCATAGTTTGACTCTTCAACATGCGGCCGTTAGTGGAAACAGTTTGGACATCCCTGAACTGAAAGTATCAAAAGTATCGATATTTTTATTTGAGAATCGATATTAGAGCACAAAGATCTGGTAACGGTGGTATTGAAACTTCAGTATTGATCCACACGTTCAGTACAATCAACAATGATCACACTTTTGTCCTCATGCGGCTGTGATTAACACTGATTAGTGTATCTGTGATGGAAAGATGGCACTCACATGCAGATTATTGAGCCAGCGTTGAGGGGGGCAGTACAAATACTCGCCGCTCTCTGCTTTGACCGGCCTGTATGCACCACTGAAACACACATGTACATTGTCACACAACAGGAGAAACGATACATTTTTGCATGAATGCTAAAAGTGGTGCCCCGAAATAAAGGACAAAAACAAAGCATATTATAGCCATCCACAGGCACAAGTGTTTCTCGGCACAGTTTTACCTGTTAGGGATCTTGTGGTGGTAGGAAATAGGCTTATCCATGCAGATCCGCCTGGCGGGCTGTTAAAAGAAATGTGGTCACATTTAATTTGTTCAACAAGTTGAAAGAGTAAGCCATCAAAAAGCCTAATGTCATGTACAGGGTGAGGCGAACAATGACGATGGAGTGCCTTTTGAAAAGCGTCTTTTTGTTCATTGTCATTTGCTTAAAATGCATTGGGTTGTTGTTTGACTTTAACAAGAGGCCGTGCCATGTTGCACATCAAGGGTCAGGGAAAATTCAATGAAGGCAGCGCCTTTCGAAACAGTGGTGTGTGTGTTTACTCACCTCCGGATCATACACTGTGTCAACACTTGGGAGCCTCTGAAGAGTAAAAAATGGAACAGTAGTCAAACATCTGGAGCAGCAGCATGAAATGTGAGGTGTTTGTCGCCCCGCACATGGCCAAATTGTCATGGGGTGGTTCTTGTGTTGAAACTAAGTGGTACCTCAACATAAGAGTCCCCCAACTGAAGAGAGTTAGGAGATACAAGCTGTCTCTCAGATAATTGTTATGCTTTGAGTTGCAAGCAAAAATTTGAGTTACAAACATCCACGCCATTAGTTGGCATAGCAAATGCCACAATAGACCTTCCAGTTTTACTCACTCGCATTAGCTTATAGCATACATACTGCAGTTAAGTCATAATAAGCAATTTGAGCCTATCACTGCTGGTCTGCAGCATACTGCTGCAGACTCAGTCTAATGCCAGCCAAGAATGTTAAAATCCTATCTACACATGTTCAAACTTTTTGACTTGGGAGCTACATTAAACTACAAATATTTGGCCTTGGGCCGATGGCGACTGCATGTAAAGTAAAAACATATATATAGAATATACATGTATATGTGTCAGTGTTTCCCATAAACTGCCAAGATACCTGTGGCGGTGGGGGCGTGGTCACCATGACATCATCGAGTGATTTGCATAATTTACTACAATTATATGATTTTCTCTAAAAAGGCTAAAAAAATGTACACTTACTAATTAATAATAACAGTTTTGTTTTAAACGTCCATCCATCCATCCATCCATCCATCCATTTTACAATATAATTACAACACTGTATGTACATATTTATATACAGATTTGAACAATAAGTTATTCACTGAAATATATTTATTAATTGTGGTTCTTACAAAAAATATATCTTATAAAAATATAAAAGCTAAAATGTCTCTTAAAGCTCGGCCCCTTTAATTAGTGCATACTAAATAATTTAACTTTAGCCTACTACTACAACCATATTATTTACCAGCAACATAAAGTGAAACAGAGGCAGAGGTGTCCTGCCACAGTCAGTAACAAATAAACAGAAAACAGTAGTGGTGGTAGATAGACACAAAGCTTCATTAAACATCTGATCCACTGAACAAAGAGCTCCAAAAATCTTGATCCTACACTTCTCTTTTGTAAAGTAAATCTGAACAGCCGATATGGGCATCTACATCAACTATATGATTTGCCTGAGAAGCTGGACAGGACCAAAAAAATAAAATAAATAAATAAATAAAAAATTAAAACATTTAAAAAAATTATAATTTTTTTGTGGCGGCCTTAATTCTTTCGTGGCGGGCCGCCACAAATAAATGAATGTGTGGGAAACACTGTGTGTACAACCTATATTAATATAATGGATATATAATCAATGATTAATACAATTGGATATTAAGATTATGTGAAAGATCGACTCCTACCTTGTTTACTTCCGTGACGAACTCCTTGAAGTTTTGTAATTAATCAGAAATATCAAGCAACTAAAATGTGCCCAACATGGATAAGTGTGGTGAGAGTGTTTTGCATTTTTCCTATCCTGCATTGTAATGGATTTAACTGGGTGTAATTTTGAATTTTGTATAGTGCTTGGACATTTTTTTTAATAATATCCACCAAGTTCAGTGGGCACGTTGTGTTTATGTGTGACGATGTTTGTTGACTTTTCTGTGTTGGTTGGATTTTTTTTGCGCCATGAGTAGGGAAGGTTGTTTGGATTGGGTTATATAGGTTTATGCTGTGCTGTGCACACTTCACAGTTTTACACCTGATTTACTCATGTTGTCCCGAAGATGGTGGAAAAGTTGTAGCAATTCAGATTCCTTAATAAACTCATGGATGTTTCGCGGGCCACACAGAAGACGCCAGCGGACCGTAGTTTGGACACCCCTACTCTAATGTAAATGCTAAAAATGTTAATCGTATTACTTCATAAAACTGCTGCAATTGTTAGTAGTGTATTCTATTGTATTGTTTTGTACAATATTTATATAAAATTGTGTTTCTCTTTTTAAAACGCATGTTACATGTTAAAATTGTGCTATTTCATGGGAGCCAAGCACCAATGAAGTTGATGTCAATACATTTCAGTGGGAGACATTGATTTGGGACTACTTTGAGTTGAGTTTGAGTTTATTTCGCACATGCATGCATGCATACAACATGATACATCACAATTTCCAGTTTCTCTATTCAACATGTTCGAAAAGGAGTAGGAAGAAGCAGAGCTTATTTAATCCTACCCCTTTTCCTTTACATAGCAGTTGCTAAAACTTTTGTTCACTTCCTGTTCTCAATTTATTCACGATATACTCCATAAGTAATAAGAATAAATATAAATAAATAAATAATTGGTGAAGTAAGTTATATTTCATATGGTGAGATGAGTAAGATTATCTTGAAAATTAATGGATGGATGAGATAAATTTATCATGGTTCTTCTTCTTTGTACTTTGTAAACACTTTAAGTTTGAAGAGTTTCTTGAAGTCGATCATATTAGTACATTGTTTGATTTCTTTGCTTAATCCATTCCATAATTTAATTCCACATACTGATATACTGAAGGTCTTAAGTGTTGTACGTGCGTACAATTGTTTTAAATTACATTTTTATCTAAGAATATATTTCTCCTCTTGTTGAGAATAATTGTTGTATATTCTTGGGTGGCAGATTGTAGTTTGCTTTGTGTATCATTTTTGCTGTTTGCAAATTCACTATGTCGTGGAATTTCAGTATTTTTGATTCAATAATAAAGGGCTTGTATGTTCTCTATATCCAACATAATGTGTTATTCTAACTGATCTTTTTTGTAACAGCGTTAATGAATGAAGTGTACTTTTGTAGTTATTTCCCCATATTTCTACACAGGTCGCAAGAGCCATCCATCCATTTTCAACACAGCTTGTCCTCCTGGAGCCTATCTCGGCTGACTTTGGGTGAGAGGCGGGATGCACTGTGGACGGGTTTAAACTAGTATATCTTTAAAGATCACTGCAAGAGTGTAAACTCCAACTACATTATGTATAATAATTGTGTTACTTTTTTCTTTGAAAAGCCAGAATTGTAAGCATGTGTACCAAGATAATGATGATACCTACTGTATCCATGGTTACCTGAGTGGAGTCAGACCAGGCAGATACCGGACATGCCGTATAGGCAGCATCTAAAGGTAGGTCCCTTTCCAAAAATATCTACACAGATTAAATAGTCTCCAGTCAATTATTTTACACAATGCAATACACTTTATCAGTGGAAACGCGCTCACCTTCCCATTGTCACATGATGAGTTGTGGTACTCAGACACAGTGCATCGACCCAAACACAACGACAGAGCGGCCAGCACGGTCACCGTGTGGGTCGGCATGCTTGTCAGTCACGCAGGTGGAAGAAAGAGCTCCATGAAGTGGCGTCAACAACGCACAAAGACAATGAAAACAGTCCGAAACATAAATATTCCTTGAGTTTAAAAAAGTAAGTTTATCAAGACGTCGTCCGTGTCCCACTCGGTAGTGCGAGACGGCTCCTACATAAGAACACTAAAGAGTCGTTAACTTTAAAAATACAGTATAGCGGTCACTCATAAACGTCAACAACGGAAGTGATTTCTCTGAACTTTCAGAATACACACAACTATTAGTACATGGGTTTGGTTTAATTAATAATATGAATTGTTCATGGGTGTACTTGCTCATATTATTCTTTAATGGCATATTTTAGTGTTTTTTTCACCAAACAAAATTGAATATGCAAATCTGTTTTAGATGTACAAGCTGCTTCTGGACTTTTATTTTGGTAAAACAGTTGGAATTCTGGAACGACATTAATCGAAACCTGCTTCAATACGGAAGTTGAAAAGGAGTAATAGTTTTTCGCATTTCATATTTAGTAGAAGACGGAGTAAGTAAAAACATATATATATACAAACAAACCTAAAAAATAAAAAAAATATTTGTTGTCAAATAAACTATTTGCTGACTGAGTTTGCCGCAGTGTTCAGGGTTAGCATGACGGTTTCATTTATCCTTTGCTTTAGCAACACAATAATACTTTATGGTCATGTCGCCCATTATCTAATGTACAACTGCCATCCATCTATCCATTTTCTACCGCTTGTGCCTTTCGGGGTCGCGGGGGGTGCTGGAGCCTATCTCAACTTGTCTGTGCATAACATTTCAGCGCTAGTATTACACCAGCTTAGTAAGAAATAGCACCAAACTAATTTTTTACGGGTTTTGACCACAGACATACACCAGCACGTCACCACAGGCAGAGTAGCAGGCATTACCTGATGGCACAGGTAAAAGGCGACTTTTCAAAATAAAGGTAGCCAACTCATTTCATGTCTAACAAAACATATAACGAATCAGGTTTCATCATCCCAGACGTTTAATGGTATAAAAATATTGTGTTTAGTACACCTAATATACATTTTCTAGTCGTTTTTCAATAGTGGTAGTTTTATTTTAATTTATTTTGAAATTCCCCATGCTCTGCCCAACTTTGCAAATACTTAAAGACCCAACCCTATCATTCATTCTGTGTGCACTCACACCTATGTTGTTAAACCTGGACCTAGGGTGTGTTTGAGGAGACTTCTCCAAGGGAGAAGGGTGGGAAAACATGGATTACACTTTCACTAAAGGTTTGCTAATTGCTTTTATACTTGCCTTTTTAGTTTGAGAGGTGAAAAAACATGTAAATCTACTCAACAACTATTTCAGGAGTAATATTGATGAGTATTTAGTAGGTGCATGTGTATAATGATTTGACATAACACAGGTTACACAGTCCAGTGGGTGTTTCTGCGGTCTGTTGTGAGGAGTGGCACATCATATATTTGTTCCCTATTAATTTATTTGGTAGGGGTGCACAAAAAATCGCTCCACATTTGAAACCCGATTCTTATTCATACTAGTTCTAAATTGATTCATAATTTTCAAAATTGGATTAATTTTTATTTTTTTTATATTAAGAATACATTTTTAAAAATAAGTTTTTAGCCCAACTTATGTGCAACCATAAATAGTTTTTATAACCTGCTTACTGTTTCATTACAATTATTATACCAAATAATACATTGTGAGAGTCGGTTTGGATCGAGAATCGTGTTGAATCAAGAATCGATTCTGAATCGAATTGTCACTCGGATCGATTCGTTAGGTGCCCAAATATTCACACCCCTCGTAATCAACTTTCAATAACTGTAATTGTTAAAAAGTATAGTATGAAAATGAGGTAGTGCAGCCATATGATGTCCTTTGTTGTATAGAAGTATTTCCTCATGTTGGAAATTGAAGAATTTGAATCCAGAGTCTATCCA
>NC_084743.1:56339458-56366958 GCF_033978785.1 Entelurus aequoreus | reverse complement strand
ATCATCATCATCAGCCGTTGTCAGTCCACTGCTGGACGGAAGCCTCAGCATGTTTCTGCCATAGTGAACGATCTCTCTTGGCGTACTCTTCATGCTGGTTATAAGCCTACACCTTCCACGCTGGCTTGGTGCGGGTTATAGCATGCTTTTTAAATACTTTAGTACTTGTCTAGCTTAAAACATATATGATTACTGTATCTTTATCATACGTTTATGATTCACAATACATTCTTTTCATTATCATTACCATGGTTCTAGTGCCTCATAAAGTTCAAAGTCTTAAAAAAAGTACATTTAAAACCCCCTACAGTGGCCTGCCTGATGAACAAATATTTTCTTGTAGCATGACAAGAAGAAGAAAAAGAACAAAAAGAAAGAGGTGAAGGAGTACGTGTGGGACAATATGATCATAACACCAACTGGTGAGTGAAGTAAAGTGGACTTTTAAGAAGAGCAGTGGTGGTTATAATTTCAATGGCGCCGTGGACTCCAAACCTGTAACCCATAGCTAAAACCATCACTGCCCGTACTGTAAGTCTCCTGGATTGTGCTTTGTTGTAATAAATGTTTGGCATAGTTTTTCTGCAATTGGGACAGATACATAATTGTGAGTAGCAGCCATTTTGCATAAAGTCATACATTCAGTAGACTTACTAGTAGACGATCAAGAATGACCATGACTATTAATTTAATCTTACATTTTTTTAAATTATTTTTTTATCCTTATTTAGACGAACAAATTGGACTTGCAGAGGACTTGAAGATGAAGCAGGTGAGAGAGATTAAAAGCCTTTTGTGATCATGGTGCAATTCCATGTTCCACGTCTCCAAATCCACTGCATCTACTTTTCTGGCCTCTCCCAGAATTATAGCTCATCTGATTATAACAATGACAAGAAAGACAAGAAGAAAAAGAAAAAGAAGAAGAAGAAAAAGAAGGTAAGTCCAACTATTTAGTTACCGTAATTTACGGACTATAATCTCCTACTTTTTTCCCAAGTTTTGAACCCTGCGGCTTATACAAAGGTGCAGCTAATATATGTTTTTTTTTTCTTTGCGAATGGCTAAATTATGGAATGGATTAAGCAAAGAAATCAAACAACGTAGTAAAATTATCCACTTTAAGAGACTGTTCAAACTCAAAGTGTTTACTATATACCAGTACAAGGAAGAAGAATCCTGATACATATCTTGAACCTTATCACAAACGGTGAAAATCGTATTCATCTCATGAAGAATGAAAAAAGACATCAGTAACTTTTCTGTTTTGTTTGATCAGCCGTTTTACTGCCGTGTTACAGGCACAGTTTGCAAACAATTAGGGTCCGTAAATAAACATTTACAAAATCTTTCTATGTGAATATGTCATTTCACAACGTACAGGTATATATCTGCGGCATATAGCCCCCTGTGGCTAATATATGAAAACACCTTTTTTTCTTTTAAAATTTAGTGGGTGCGGCTTATAGTCTGGAAAATACGATACTTGGAAATGCAAACGATTGAATGATGAAGTCCAGAAACCATATGACATGTTAACATTAATGTGATCTTTTCCTTTGCAGGACTCCTCTTCCTCCTCATCTGACAGTTCTTCCTCTGATAGTGAAGATAAAAAGAAGAAGAAGAAGAAAAAGAAGAAGAAGAAGAAGAAGAAGAAGAAGGTATGTAATACTATAACATTTTCATTTTCTGGGTGTACCTACCTAATTTGTCTATCTATTGAGGCAGTTAAGGTCATCTTGGGTTAGTAGTTCCTCTTGTTTTTTTTTGCAGGACTCCAGTTCTTCCTCCTCCTCTTCTTCTTCTGATAGCTCCTCTTCGTCATCCGACAGCGATGACAAGAAAAAGAAAAAGAAGAAAAAGGATAAAAAGAAAAAGAAAGCTAAGAAAAAGGTACATTAGTGAGTGTGATGACTATATCTTTATTTTGCTTTTATCTTTACAGAATGCATTACATTCACACTTCTTTCAGCCTTTTATTGCGTTAATAAATAGATAATTTATTTTGGTTTTCTCTAAACAAGGATTTCAGAAAAAAGAAGCAACTTTCATGCCAAAGTGAAATCAGATTTCTTCAAAATAGTGTCAATTAACTAAAAATATATGAGGTAAAGGCAAGTATTCATCCCCTTCATGTTAGGGGTTATTGTCTTAAAGGGAAACTGCTCTTTTTTTTTTAATTTTGCCAATCGTCCACAATCATTATGAAAGACAAGACGACGGATGGATTTTTTTTTTTTATTGGAGCCGTTCAATTCTGCCTATAGAGCCCCTAAAAAACTTCCAAATACCTCCATTAAGGTTTTATATACATGATGTAAGTATATATGTAATGTTGTAACAGGCACATTTACAATAACATTTATTATTTACGTATTTTGATCATTTAAAGCATACGTGGCACATTCCAAAAACGCATCACAACATTTGCTTTTTTCCCTTCATCACTCATTTCTGCTCACTACAGACATTGTGAGAGCCAACAAACATAATAAAACATCACTTACTGTACAAGCTCTGCTGTCATTAGGATGCCGACTCATAAAATGTTCATATATTTCCATTTAGATATGTGTTAGCCCTGCGATGAGGTGGCGACTTGTCCAGGGTGTACCCCGACTTCCGCCCGATTGCAGTTGAGATAGGCTCCAGCACCCCCCGCGTCCCCAAAAGGGATAAGCGGTAGAAAATGGATAGATGGATATAAAATGTCTCGCAAAGAAACGGGGTGGGTAGTGGGGGAACAAGCGCATTTTGTGTGGTTCTTGCCAGTTCCAGGTCTTAAATGGCTGTCAAAGTGTCCCAACTTGTCGGATTATATCCTCAGCCATCTACTTTGCATGTGAGAGGCATGATTTATGATCTACAATAAACTTACAGGGAGCAGGGAAGCAAGGAAACAGGTTACCACTCGATGATGTAAACATAGGCACACACGGAAGTGATCACGTCGCCGCTATAAATAGTTTGTCTGTGTTTATAATAACAATATCACCAATACTTGGTTGATATTCAAGTCAGGAAATGTAAATTGAGTATTGCTGGCACTCTTTAAATTGTTATTTATTGGATTTTTATTGGTGGAATAGTGGTGCTCCCATTTATTCACGTTTATTTAATATTTAGAATGCATGTCTTCATGTCTTTTATAATGATTGTAAAAGATAGGCAAAATTTCCAAAAAAATGCAGTTCCCCTTTAGGGCATATTTCTGTTGCAAGTTGAAACAGATTATCCTCCAGGATTTGCACATATTTGTGGGCGCTCATGTTCCCGTCTACCTTTAAAAGTCTTCCATGGCCTGCTGCTGAAAAGCATCCCCACAACATGATGTTGCCACCACCATGCTTCGCGGTGAAGAAGTTATGTTTGTGGTGATGTGCAGTGTTTGGTGTTCACTAAACATAGTCTCACTTCTTACATTAAATGAGCTTTTTTTCCCGAATCTTGTCAGAAAAGCCTAATTAAAACTACTTTAAGTCAATGTTACAGTTGGTAGATCCTGACAGGGCGTTCATGTTCGATCGCTTTGACCCGCCGTCTTCCTAGTTCAAACCTTCAGCATACACACGCGCACAGAAAAAAACAAACAACGCCACGACACAAGGGCGGTGTTTGGAGTGATTTACTGCCTCACTCACCTTTTTAAAGCCTGCACGGCGGCCATCACTTCTGTTTTTAATGCTTTTGTACGCAAACATCTCTCTTGTGGGTGTACGGACACAAAATATGAAAGCCAATCAAGGCCAACATTTAATTCGGTCCATGCGAAAGTGCTTTACAAAGTTTAACTTCTAATTGTGACTAATATAGACGTTTGTGTTTTAAATCTGTCTTCTTAAAACACTAATGGTAACAATAACTAACCATGTTATAATTCTTGGTTTAAAACATGTAACTTGGAACAAGTTGCAAACAGACCCTTTAAGTTAACCATAATGCTTTAGAATCAGTATAAGGCTGAAACTTCCACAGGGCCCTGTACTTCAATACACAAGCTGTATGAACACAGTCACAGATTCCCCACTACATATGCTCATGTCAGTTCCATGCATTATTTGCTGAGAAATGCAGGTTGAATCTCTTCCTCCCCTAACCATATCCTTGAGAGGGAGCCCTCTCAATCAGGTGTGCCCAAAGTGGACGCCAGGGGCCAAATTTGGCCAGTCGAGTTCTTTGGTTTGGCCCGCCAAAGGGTGGCTTCCCAAATATAATACATGTTCATACGCATCTCTCTCAAACTAATTAGGAGTCTTGATCCGATATTGATTTTGGCTATCAGTTCAATAGCAGCAACAAAAACTTGTTGAGGATTGTATCGGCTTGCATCTAAACTTTCCCATACCAGCATTGTGGCATTGCTTTTACCTGCGCAAAGCTTGACAGCCAGTTAACATCAAAATGTCCTCCAATAAGCATATAAGGTTTGTCTTTTCTTCTATTTTAGTGATGTAATTTTCTAAAGGTGAACATGATAGGCTGTAGGCTACTAGGAGCTATTAGCTACACAACAGCTAAGCACACAATATCACACAAGCTACTCATACGTAAATAAGTGTCCTTAATTGAACAATATTTCAATCTAAAACAACACAGTTGTTAATGGTAAAATGGGTTATGGGTTATACTTGTACAGCGCTTTTCTACCTTAAAGGTACTCAAAGCGCTTTGGCACTAATTCCACATTCACCCATTCACACACTAATGGCGGGAGCTGCCATGGAAGGCCCTAACCACGAGCCATCAGGAGCAAGGGTGAAGCGTCTTGCTCAAGGACACAACGGACGTGACGAGGTTGGTAGAAGGTGGGGATCGAACCAGGAACCCTCAGGTTGCTGGCACGGCCACTCTCCCAACCGCGCCACGCCGTACAATGTCAATGATATGTATAAAAATACATATCAAATAATTATAGTTATACATTATTTACACATACAAAGGCAGAAGCGTACAGTATTAGAAAGAATTAAGTAACAATCGTGTCCGCATCACTAAACTTACTGAGTCATAAGCTTAACTTAATGAATTATTGTTGGTTAAGGTGTCATCAAAAAGCAATCCACTTCAACTTAAAGACCCCACAAGTCCATTCCAAACAGTTAATAATAAATAGTTTAATGTCTTTCATACCTACCATGGTTTTCTGTTTGACTAATTTCACCTATTCAAACGTTTTGTAACATTCCACTCAAGAATATAATTAAAGTATGTATGATTCGTGTTTATATTGTAACAGATCAATATCAATATTTAAATATTTTCTGTTGCGCCCCCCTCCTAGGTAGGAGAAAATATTTTTGTGCCCCGCCCGCATCCCATCACCCATATTTGAAGTTGAATTGCTGAAATGAGCAGACTTTTACACAATATTCTTTTTTTTTTTTAGTTTAGCCTTATAATTATTATTTGCAATAATTAAGAACTTTTTTAAATTTACATTTAGGCTATTTGTGTTTCACACTTAAAATTGCTGTATTTGACTAAAGGTTTAGCCAGCCCTGCTCAAGATAACTTTTTATACGTGTACCTAAAGAAATGACCAGCAAGTATTAACATGCATACATAAGAGGAGATGGGAAGCTCTATAATAATGTTAACAATTTACTTGTGGGCTCTGTACCGAGGATGTCGTTGTGGCTTGTACAGCCCTTTGAGACACTTGTGATTTAGGGCTATATAAATAAACATTGATTGATTGATTGACTTTTGTCACAGGATTCTAGCTCTTCATCATCATCGTCATCCTCCTCCTCCTCCTCCTCGTCATCGTCGTCCTCATCCTCCGATAGCGATAAAGATAAAAAAAAGAAAAAGGATAAGAAAAAGAAGAAGAAGAAGGATGACAAAAAGGTGAATTATTGTCTTTTGTATATGTTTTCAGTGTAAAGCAAACCGGGGATCAATATATTGAGGTTGCAGTCTTAAAAAATAACTAGAAATATTTTGATTCTTATTGACAGATTAATGAGCAAGAACTCAGCGGGACTGCTTCGCTTTCTACAGTTGGTGAGTGTGTGCGCTTTTCCTTCTTTCTAAAATAAGTGGCATTAAACCTATTAATGATGTTGTGGTCGACTGCAGGTGATGACACTACAGTTTCAAGTCTTGGAGAGACAAAGAAAGATATGACAATTAAGGTGACGCTCACATTCAAAATGGTGTATGTCACATGCGTCAGCAGCAGATAAACCTGACTTTTTGTTGATCTTTTTAGTATAAATGGACAGAAGATGGATCTTTGGTCACCTTGCCGGCTGGTAGTCATTAACTCTCAGTTTCAATAAAGAAATGACGCTTTGTAAAGCTTCACGACTGTAATGTTAACTCTTGCCCAGCAGAGGGATCAGTGGCGGTGCCTTGTTGTATAGAGGAGGGCCATCTGAGCGACGACGAGAGAGAGGAAGGGGATGAGAAAGACACGAAGAAGAAAAAGAAACTGAAGAAGAAAAAGGTGATCACAGTGTGTGCATGTCGAGGAAAGGAAATGTATTGGTACTTCGGGTTTTGTTAGTAATCTGTTCCAATAGGTCTGATGAAATCATAAGCAATTTTTACCGTAAGAAATATTGTAAATCCAATGAATCCATTGAATCCATTTTATATATATATATATATATATATATATATATATATATATATATATATATATATATATATATATATATATATATATATATATATATATACATATATATATACATATATATATATGTACATACCGCCTGAATGCAGCAAAGATAGGCTCCAGCGACCCCCCGCGACCCCGAAAGGGACAAGCGGTAGAAAATGGATGGATGGATGGATGGATATATATATATATATATATATATATATATATATATATATATATATATATATATATATATATATATATACTTTAATCTTTGATATATATATATATTGTTGCGTTGACCAGCATTCCTCCAATGGGGAATTCAAATTGCTAGTCTCTCCCAGATTCTTTTTATGGCAATAAGTTGACGTTTATATTCAATCAACAGGCAGCAGTTGGTATTTTGTGGTTTATTCTCCAAGCTTAGAGGACAAACGTGAGACCAATCTAGCACACCAGCGTTCCCTCGTCCGGTCTAGCTCGGTCTCCTCTCCACCTCCTGTCCCCCCAAGCTCAGCACTGCACTGTGCTCCTTATCTTAGGAATGTTATGGCAGTCTCAACAGCGCTCTGCCTCTCTACTCAAGGACACTCGAATCCAAGCACTTTGTACCACACGAGACATTAGCTGATGTAAATATGACTATAAGAGTTTTAGAAATAAGTAACACTTAAATATGGATATGATTCTGATATGCTTCCCACAATATATATATATATATATATATATATATATATATATATATATATATACACTACCGTTCAAAAGTTTGGGGTCACCCAAACAATTTTGTGGAATAGCCTTCATTTCTAAGAACAAGAATAGACTGTCGAGTTTCAGATGAAAGTTCTCTTTTTCTGGCCATTTTGAGCGTTTAATTGACCCCACAAATGTGATGCTCCAGAAACTCAATCTGCTCAAAGGAAGGTCAGTTTTGTAGCTTCTGTAACGAGCTAAACTGTTTTTAGATGTGTGAACATGATTGCACAAGGGTTTTCTAATCATCAATTAGCCTTCTGAGCCAATGAGCAAACACATTGTACCATTAGAACACTGGAGTGATAGTTGCTGGAAATGGGCCTCTATACACCTATGTAGATATTGCACCAAAAACCAGACATTTGCAGCTAGAATAGTCATTTACCACATTAGCAATGTATAGAGTGTATTTCTTTAAAGTTAAGACTAGTTTAAAGTTATCTTCATTGAAAAGTACAGTGCTTTTCCTTCAAAAATAAGGACATTTCAATGTGACCCCAAACTTTTGAACGGTAGTGTATATATATATATATATATATATATATATATATGTATATGTATATATATATATATAAATATATTATATCTCCATTCCTTTTTCTACTGCTTGTTGTTGTGTGTGTATACATATGTATATATGTGTGTGTATATATATGTATATACACTACTGTTCAAAAGTTTGGGGTCACCCAAACAATTTTGTGGAATAGCCTTCATTTCTAAGAACAAGAATGGACTGTCGAGTTTCAGATGAAAGTTCTCTTTTTCTGGCCATTTTGAGCGTTTAATTGACCCCACAAATGTGATGCTCCAGAAACTCAATCTGCTCAAAGGAAGTTCAGTTTTATAGCTTCTGTAACAAGCTAAACTGTTTTCAGATGTGTGAACATGATTGCAAAATGGTTTTCTAATCATCAATTAGCCTTCTGAGCCAGAGAGCAAACACATTGTACCATTAGAACACTGGAGTGATAGTTGCTGGAAATGGGCCTCTATACACCTATGTAGATATTGCACCAAAAACCAGACATTTGCAGCTAGAATAGTCATTTACCACATTAGTAATGTATAGAGTGTATTTCTTTAAAGTTAAGACTAGTTTAAAGTTATCTTCATTGAAAAATAAGGACATTTCAATGTGACCCCAAACTTTTGAACGGTAGTGTATATGTATGTGTATATATATATATATATGCATACAGTATATGTATCAAACAAACATAACAAGAGGGTAATGGATTAACAATGGTATTATTATCAAAACAACACAACACAACAACAACGACAAGTTGAACTGCCGACATGCATGTGCACACAAAAATCCCTTTGGTACTCTAAAAAATGTTTAATAACCATGTTGCTACAGTAAAAAAAAAAAATTTTCATCAAAAGCTAAACTGTACAAAAAGTGGGACGTAGAAAAACCGACCACTGTAATCAGGCGATGTCAGCTTTGTTGCATTAACTATTATTTTCTCTTAATAGGATTGTAGTTCAGCTTCAGACAGTGACGATGACAAAAAAGACAAAAAGAAAAAGAAGAAGAAGAAGAAGAAAAAGAAGGTACAAATATTGAGAGGAAAATGAAAAAAATAATGCTGACAAAAATCTGCATATATAGATTATTATTGCGATTATTTTTTGTAATTAATCACATGCCTTAACGTGTTAAATTTGACAATCCTAAAAAAAACACATTGTATGTGGAAAATGATATTGCACAACTCATATGTGGGTGTAAGTTTTACGTTTGACAAAGGACAGTACTCTAATATTAATTACACATGTAATAATAGATATAAAGGGTGACTCCATGCTATCAGTAAAATGTTGGTGGTTTACCTGATGTTTAGGATTCCTCCAGCTCTTCCAGTTCCAGTTCCTCTTCTTCATCATCTGATAGCTCTTCCTCAGACAGTGAGGATGAGAAGAAAAAGAAGAAGAAGAAGAAGAAAAAGAAGAAGGTTTATTTTGTGCTAATATTTGCATTTCAGTATTCACTTGGGTTTGTTTTATATTGGCTTTATACTTTTTCTGTAATAACAGGATTCCAGTTCTTCCTCCTCCTCCTCCTCTTCATCTTCATCTGACAGTGACGATGACAAGAAGAAGAAAAAGAAGTTGAAAAAGAAGAAAAAGAAGAAGAAAAAGAAGAAGGTTTGCCCTTTCCCTCTCTCACATCATTCTGTATTTGTGCTTTCTTGTTTTATGTTGATCCATCTCACCATTTTCAACAGGACTCTAGTTCGTCCTCCTCCTCTTCCTCATCTGACAGTGATGATGACAAGAAGAAGAAGAAGAAGAAGAAGAAGAAGAAAACGAAGAAGAAGAAGAAGGTTGACATACTTTCTCTTTTGTATAACCCAATATTTTTCTGCGTGCTGTTTGTTCTTTATTCTGTCGTCACTATGTTCCATTATGGGCCTGAAATCATGGGGCCCATGTTAATATTCCTCATACTTATCATTGTGGGCATGCAAGCAGATCTACTCCGCCATTCTTAGTATTCCTCATACTTATTATGGGCCTGTAGCAATGCAGCCAAATGCCGAAAAGGTCTCAATGGTGGTAGGAAGAGCGATATCTAAATGTAACCATAGTGAAATAATTTACGAGCAAATTTGAAAATGGGTCACTTGATTAGGAACCCACAAATCAGCAGTACATCTCAATACTTTTTTGTCATGCCCCTCTTTGGGCACACACTTTTTTTTACTGGCCCAAACCATGTGAAGAATTGGGCATTTTGTGACCCTAAACACACGTGAAAACCTTACTTAGGTGTTGACTTTTTAAAAAATGGCATTAACACATTAACAGTTTCTGTTTCTATGCCACATCAATGTGGAATGCGCTCCCAACAGGTATAAAAGAAAGGGCATCTCTATCCTCCTTCAAAACCGCAATAAAAGTTCAACCTCAACCCTAAACTAACACCCTCCCCGGATTGTTAATAATCAAATGAAAACAATCAAATGTAGATACTTTTTCTTATGCCTTCTGATCTCTCTCTCTCTCTCTCTCTCTCTCTCTCTCTCTCTCTCTCTCTCTCTCTCTCTCGCTCTCTCTCGCTCTCTCTCTCTCTCTATATATATATATATATGTCCACTACTTGCTGTACATATCCTACCAAGTCAGACCTACACTGTTTCAATATCCATTGCTCTGTTCTCAATTGTTGATGACTGATGACAACCAAACGTAACCCCCCCCCCCCTCCACACCCCAGATTGTAAATAATGTAAATAATTCAATGTATATACCCTGATGATTATCTTGGGTGATGACTGTATTATGATGATAGTATATATCTGATAGTATATATCTGTATCATGAATCAATTTAAGTGGACCCCGACTTAAACAAGTTGAAAAACTTATTCGGGTGTTACCATTTAGTGGTCAATTGTACGGAATATGTACTGTATTGTGCAATCTACTAATAAGAGTTTCAATCAATCAATCAAAAAAACAGTTCCTTGTTGCATGTACACACTCCCATCGCTCAATCGTCGGATACCGCCTTATTTAATATTTACATGTTTAGGTCTTTGCTACATCAATATATTTTCATCAACCGTTCAAACCCCACTAATCTGTTTAGTGTTGTGTTTATTTAACTTTTATTTTTAACCAAACAATGCCAACAAATCCAATATAAAGTAGCCAGAATGTGAGTTTAATAATCATATAACTTGTCATTATTGACCTAAATATGACAAATTTCCCTTTACTTTAAAGTGTAAGGTAGAGATTAGCTGATTCAAGTGGGACTATTTTCAATGGATATTAGTTAATCATATTAATACATCAATATAATTATTATAAGTGCAAATAACTTGGGGTTAAGCTTCCCTTGTCTTTAAAACATAGTGACACCTCTGTTTCGAACTTTAATCAAGTGTTTTTGAACACACCACAGTTATGCACTAAGAGTTGCAAAAGTGAAACTTGAACATAACTTTGTCCGATGCAGCCACAAATATAAACAAATACATACATATATATATATATATATATATATATATATATATATATATATATATATATATATATATATATATATATATATATATATATATATATATATATATATATATATATACAGTATATATATATATATATATATGTATATATATATATATATATATATATATATATATATATATATATATATATATATATATATATATATATATATATATATATGTATACTTTTTTTACCTTAATCACATCATCGTTGAATGAACCATTTTGCATTGTTGCAAGGAGGTTGAGGTAGTTTTAATTCTACGTTTACACTGCAGGCCAAAATAGATTTGATTTTTTCCAGCTGACTGTTTACACTGCAAGTAAAATGTGATCTTTATCCGAGTCCAGTGTAAACGCGCACAGGCCCCCAATGTGGCCCCAATGTCACTTGCGTGTGCAAGTGACAAGTGAAAACAAAGAAAGTTGACCGGATTTTTTACATGAACAAGGAAGTCACTACTACTACTACTACTACAAAATTTTTAAAAAGTAGCCACACATTAAAAACTAGTGTTTTTTTACGTGAAAATAAATCAAAGTACAAACCCCGTTTCCATATGAGTTGGGAAATTGTGTTAGATGTAAATATAAACGGAATACAATGATTTGCAAATCATTTTCAACCCATATTCAGTTGAATATGCTATAAAGACAACATATTTGATGTTCAAACTGATAAACATTTTTTTTTTTTGCAAATAATCATTAACTTTAGAATTTGATGCCAGGAACACGTGACAAAGAAGTTGGGAAAGGTGGCAATAAATACTGATAAAGTTGAGGAATGCTCATCAAACACTTATTTGGAACATCCCACAGGTGTGCAGGCTAATTGGGAACAGGTGGGTGCCATGATTGGGGATAAAAACAGCTTCCCAAAAAATGCTCAGTCTTTCACAAGAAAGGATGGGGCGAGGTACACCCCTTTGTCCACAACTGCGTGAGCAAATAGTCAAACAGTTTTAGAACAACGTTTCTCAAAGTGCAATTGCAAGAAATTTAGGGATTTCAACATCTACGGTCCATAATATCATCAAAAGGTTCAGAGAATCTGGAGAAATCACTCCATGTAAGCGGCATGGCCGGAAACCAACATTGAATGACCGTGACCTTCGATCCCTCAGACGGCACTGTATCAAAAACCGACATCAATCTCTAAAGGATATCACCACATGGGCTCAGGAACACTTCAGAAAACCACTGTCACTAAATACAGTTGGTCGCTACATCTGTAAGTGCAAGTTAAAGCTCTACTATGCAAAGCGAAAGCCATTTATCAACAAAATCCAGAAACGCCGCCGGCTTCTCTGGGCCCGAGATCATCTAAGATGGACTCATGCAAAGTGGAAAAGTGTTCTGTGGTCTGACGAGTCCACATTTCAAATTGTTTTTGGAAATATTCGACATCGTGTCATTCGGACCAAAAGGGAAGCGAACCATCCAGACTGTTATCGACGCAAAGTTCAAAAGCCAGCATCTGTGATGGTATGGGGGTGCATTAGTGCCCAAGGCATGGGTAACTTACACATCTGTGAAGGCACCATTAATGCTGAAAGGTACATACAGGTTTTGGAACAACATATGCTGCCATCTAAGCGCCGTCTTTTTCATGGACGCCCCTGCTTATTTCAGCAAGACAATGCCAAACCACATTCAGCACGTGTTACAACAGCGTGGCGTCATAAAGAAAGAGTGCGGGTACTTTCTTGGCCCGCCTGCAGTCCAGACCTGTCTCCCAACGAAAATGTGTGGCGCATTATGAAGCGTAAAATACGACAGCGGAGACCCCGGACTGTTGAACGACTGAAACTCTACATAAAACAAGAATGGGAAAGAATTCCACTTTCAAAGCTTCAACAATTAGTTTTCTCAGTTACCAATCGTTTTTTGAGTGTTGTTAAAAGAAAAGGTGATGTAACACAGTGGTGAACATGCCCTTTCCCAACTACTTTGGCACGTGTTGCAGCCATGAAAAATTAATTATTATTTGCAAAAAAAAAATAAAGTTTATGAGTTTGAACATCAAATATCTTGTCTTTGTAGTGCATTCAATTGAATATAGGTTGAAAAGGATTTGCAAATCATTGTATTCAGTTTATATTTACATCCAACACAATTTCCCAACTAATATGGAAACGGGGTTTGTAATATAATGTATGAAAGGATTTACAAACCCCGGTGAAATCTTTGCCATTCTTGCTTGATGTACAGCTTAAGTTGTTCAACAGTCCGGGGGTCTCCGTTGTGGTATTTTAGGCTTCATAATGCGCCACACATTTTCAATGGGAGACAGGTCTGGACTACAGGCAGGCCAGTCTAGTACCCTCACTCTTTTACTATGAAGCCACGTTGATGTAACACGTGGCTTGGCATTGTCTTGCTGAAATAAGCGGGGGCGTCCATAGTAACGTTGCTTGGATGGCAACATATATTGCTCCAAAACCTGTATGTACCTTTCAGCATTAATAGTGCCTTCACAGATGTGTAAGTTACCCATGTCTTGGGCACTAATACACCCCCATACCATCACAGATGCTGGCTTTTACACTTTGCGCCTATAACAATCCGGATGGTTCTTTTCCTCTTTGGTCCGGAGGACCGACGTCCACAGTTTCCAAAAACAATTTGAAATGTGGACTCGTCAGACCGCAGAACACTTTTCCACTTTGTATCAGTCCATCTTAGATGAGCTCAGGCCCAGCGAAGCCGACGGCGTTTCTGGGTGTTGTTGATAAACGGTTTTCGCCTTGCATAGGAGAGTTTTAACTTGCACTTACAGATGTAGCGACCAACTGTAGTTACTGACAGTGGGTTTCTGAAGTGTTCCTGAGCCCATGTGGTGATATCCTTTACACACTGATGTCGCTTGTTGATGCAGTACAGCCTGAGAGATCGAAGGTCATGGGTTTAGCTGCTTACGTGCGGTGATTTCTCCAGATTATCTGAACCCTTTGATGATATTACGGAGCGCAGATGGTGAAATCCCTAAATTCCTTGCAATAGTTGGTTGAGAAAGGCTTTTCTTAAACTGTTCAATGATTTGCTCACGCATTTGTTGACAAGGTGGTGACCCTCGCCCCATCCTTGTTTGTGAATGACTGAGCATTTCATGAAATCTACTTTTATACCCAATCATGGCACCCACCTGTTCCCAATTTGCCTGTTCAGCTGTGGGATGTTCCAAATAAGTGTTTGATGAGCTTTCCTCAACTTTATCAGTATTTATTGCCACCTTTCCCAACTTCTTTGTCACGTGTTGCTGGCATCAAATTCTAAAGTTAATGATTATTTGCAAAAAAAAAAACCTTTATCAGTTTGAACATCAAATATGTTGTCTTTGTAGCATATTCAACTGAATATGGGTTGAAAATGATTTGCAAATCATTGTATTCCGTTTATATTTACATCTAACACAATTTCCCAACTCATATGGAAACAGGGTTTGTATATAGTGTAATATATTTGGGAGGGTTCTAATGTTTTTATGGCTGTTAAGTAGTGGAGACACGGACATCAGTGTGGATCTACATTAGCTTAATTTTTCAACTTACTTAAGTAAACAACTATACAGGGCAACAATTTTGATCCTTCAACAAGCGCTACTTCTTTGGAATCAAAGTATAATATAATGTGGATCTGCAGACCACGAGTAGGAAACCTCTGATCTACACAGAATTAAATGAAACGGCCTTAGTACTTTCTGCATTATCTAGCTTGTACCAGACTGCTATTTTCTAAATTAAATTTTACATCCTTCCATCTTAACAGGACTCCAGTTCATCCTCTTCGTCTTCCTCTTCCGACAGCGATGATTGCAAGAAGAAGAAGAAAAAGAAGAAGAAAAAGAAGAAGAAGAAGAAGAAGGTAAATAATTATAGCATCGTTTTTAAATGATGTGTACCAGCAGTAGTTGTTCTTATGGTGTTTTTGTTTAGTTTCAGTCATCATGTTGATGTAATTACTGATGTCTTCTTTAGAAGGACAGCTCTTCTGATGATAGCTCTTCTTCCTCCTCCTCCTCCTCCTCCTCCTCATCCTCGTCTTCATCGTCCTCCTCTGATAGTGATGATGACAAGGTAACTTATTCACTATCATATTGCAATGTGCAATGTGCACTTTCGGAACTTTATCTGCAAATATTTGCTTTAGAAAAAGAAGAAAAAGGACAAGAAGAAAGACAAGAAGAAGAAAAAGAAGAAGGTGAGACATTTTCAATTGAAAAAAAACAAGAAAACGTTGGTAAATGGACGTGTGGGATGACAGAAGTTGAATAGTGTGTTTTGAATGTTTACAATAAAATACACATACCGTATTTTCCGGACTATGGAGCGCACCGATATACAAGCCGCACCCACTAAACTGTAGAAGAAAAAACCTGTTTTCCATGTGTTTGACCAACCGGACTTAGAGGCAGATATATACGTTGTGAAATGAGTTATTTACACAGAAAGATTTTTAAATGTTTATTTACATACCTTAATTGTTTCCAAAAGGTGTCTGTAACAGGGCAGTAAAACGGATGATCAAACAAAAGAGAAGTCATCGTCATGGATCCATTAGCTGCGGAAGCTAGCTCTCCAATAAGCTAAACCGAGTCAATAACTCCATGATGACATTTTGGGGAATGTACTGAGGGATTTGTGAAATTAAAACAATACAAAAAGAATGCCATTGTAAGTCAATAATACTGAAACAGGCATTCGTAGACATGTTAGCATATTAGCTAATGCTAACGAGGCAAGCTTGATTACATTACAATAGCACTCACAAATATGCATGAAAACACTCCTCATGCATCACACGTCGGACGGTTTAGTAAGTATGAATAGTTTTAGTTATATTTTAAAACTTACAAATGTTGCTTGGAGGGATAAATGAAGAAACCATACGAGTAAAAACACTATGGACGACTAGTAGACGGAACAGCACTTGTACTTCCGGTTCAAGGCACTGAACAGAAGGAAATACTGTTGACGTTCAACCCGCAGCACCTGCAGTGAACAAACTTGTCCAAAAAACGGACAGGTTTGTTGAATATAAAACATTATGGCCGTTAGCGAAGAAAAATCCATAAATTAGCCGCACCGTTTTATATCAGCAGCAGGCTTTCAATCGTAGGTAATACGGTAGTTACGTGTAAAATAAATCTGGCTTTATGAAGATAATAATGGTCTATTGTAGGAGTGTGAATATATTGAATGTGAAGGGCCCCGCCAATGCTGACAACAATGGCACTTATTTCATAGTTCTGGACCTAAAAAGATGTCGATTTTTAGGCCTGTTTTTTAATTAGTTTCAGCCCACTTTGTAACGCCCACTTTTAGCTCCAAAACCTGGGCGGGCCTGTGTCTGCCTGCTGACGTCATCTACTGAAGACTGGAGGCAATTTCATTTGTTTGGGTAGCATCCTCACCTCGAATCATGTTATTTCCGCGCAGAATTTAAAGAAATTAGCAACATACTCTCGATGGGAGAAAGACTGAATCACAACATGTGTAAAAATATCCTGTACATTACGTGTTGTACAAGTTATCGCCACCTTTTGCCGCAGACTTTGCGGTTCTTTCTTGGAGCAGACACACCAGTGGCAACATTACGGAGCTTAATATGGAGGTTCATTTGAGTCTTTATTACAAAAGCTTTTTTTTTACATTTAATTCATGTAACTGATTTTTTTACAAATGTTTTCACATCAAATTATGCTGACAGTTTCCTTGGGAAAAAAATGTGTGTTTTAAAATTCATTGTATAAAAATTCAGTGCTGCAAAAAGTCAGTGTTGAAAAATGTGCTGCTTCAAAAAGCAAGTTAACTGGGCTACCTGGGTATACTACAACATAATTAACATTTTAACACGGCATACTGGATGTTTTATATAGAAATTATTCCAATGGTTAGAATCTGCGCTTTTGAGTGACCTACTAAAGCTCTGAGACTGAAAAGAGTGGGCAGGGCTTGTTTACAGAGCAAAAAAGCCTGACAGGGAGTGTCAGATGAAGGCAGATTTCTACAACAAAGTTCCGCCGAACAGTGATATTTTTACGAATAAGTGGATATTTTTTTACCCTTGGTGTTTATTTTTCACCGTGTTTGTTGCATCTTTGTTATTCTCGCTCGATTATAAAAGATGTCGATCACGTTAAAAAATCATCGACATTGAATTTTCAGCACTGAATTTTTTTACACTGTATTTTTATACACTGAGTTTTAAAACACTGAATTTTTATACACTGAATTTTAAAACACTGATTTTTTTTATGTGATTGTCAGCATAATTTAATGTAAAAAAAAATCAGTTCACAAAATTCAAACGCAAAAAATTCTGTCACATAAATTCAGTGTAAAAAAACAAAAACTTTTGTAATAAAGAGACAAAAGAACCTCCATACTTAATAGTATTCATATTGTAAAGACGGAAGTGTAGGTCCGCTTCACGCTCGCAGAAGGCCAATATTATTATTTTTTGCATCCTCTTCTGCTGATGTTTTATTGCTGCTATTGTACATTGAGTTGAGCTGTGCTCGAGAAAATGCTAAAAGAACATATAGAAAGATTCTTTATGCGTCTTCAAGATCAATTCACATTTTCAGCAGCTTTACAAGGGTGGGAACACACAGGGGCTTTCAAGGTTTAGAAAACTGATAACAAAAAGTATTAAAAATGGTGTTTACATATGGGGCGCCATGGTTCAGATCGTCCAGCAACGTGAGGGTTCCTGGTTTGAATCCAGCTTCTGCCATCCTAGTCATGGCCGTTGTATCCTTGGGCGTGACACTTCACCTACCTTGCTCCCAGAGCCGCTCACACTGGTGTATCAATGAATGATTGTTTGGTGGTAGTCGTAAGGAGCGGCAAATTGGCAGCCACATTTCCATTAGTCGACACCCGGGGCACTTTTGCTGTAAATGTAAATGTAGCTTACCACCATCAAAGTATGAATGTGAAGTGAATGAATGATTGGTTCTCACTGTACAGCGCTTAAAGTGTCTAGAAAAGCACTGTACACCTGTTAATATAATCCATTGATATACACACACACATTTTTTGCTCAAATTGTCAACCATATCAGTTTTGAAGTAATCGTGGATTTGGGTGACATACACATGCAATCAAGTGATTCAAATAATAATCAAGTGATTAAAATAAATGTCTTTATCCACACTGTTTATGCGGGAAAATGGGCTCCAACTCTGTAGATGGTGCCACTGTAAGGGTGAACGATTAATGCAAAAATAATAATCAAGATTATCTTGATTGATATCGAAATCTTCATTATTCGTTAATTTGAAAAATGTACCACTATAACTCAAGGTAAATATAATTCAAAAGAATGACTGGATATAAATTAGTAACGGATAAACGAAAAGTAAAAAATAATAATAATAGTAACAACAATACATTGAAATAGCAATAGTAATTCAAAAAATGTTTATTCCGTTTTTCCGTATTTTTTTAAATCGTTTTTTTTTACCGTTTACACTTACTTTACCACCATATAGGGTTTGTTTTTTGTTGATTAAATGCTAAAATCCTTACATTTATTGGTGCAATACATCTTTGGACAATTTTGACCAGTATTTTAAGTAAAAGCATAATCATTTTGTAAATGTATCAAAAAGTGCTTTAACTACATTATGCTTGTGTAAGGTACTTTTTGGAAACCTTTAACCTTTGACCGGATGTTGCACACAACGCTGTTATTGTGAAGGGGGCGGAAGTGTGCTGTTGTCCTGAGCTTGACAAGTAAGGCGACGACTTGAGGCTGTTAAAAAATAAAAAAAAAAGAGTGAGCGAGCCCTCTCAAGTTGCGACTGTTTGTACATTGATCTTACATGGATGATGTCGTTCACAACAACACAGGCAGATGAGCTGTGTTGTGGGTATATGGATGGTTCTTGCTTGTTTTTGTGTCGTAGTGTTTCAAGTGGCCGTCTCGACATTGTTTAGTTCAGGACGGGGCGGTTGAATGTTTCAAGGATGAATCAGTGGTGCCGGACACATTATTTTTCCAAACAAATTTTATTTCTCCTCACAATGACAGCAATTCACTCATATTTATGTCAATTTCCCTAATGTTTTGCGTTTAATAGCGGATTCCATTTTATTGGTCCGTCCGCGGTTAAGTTAATTTGTAAATCATATAGCCTTACTTTTTTTTATTGAGTTTATGACTACATATTGGGCATATTGGCGTTGTGTCAAATCAAAAACAGCAACCATAGTGAGAGCCAAAACTTTGTATCTTTCACTTATAGGTTCACAAATCCATTTCAGTGTTACAAGCTCAGGAATTTGCATGCATGTTAATCTTTTTTATCATTATAATATTTTTATGATCGTGAGAAGCCAAAATTAAAATATAATTAATAGTCAGGGGGCGACATATCTAGTCTGACGATGGAAAGGGGGAGTTTCAAGTACAGTTAGTTGTCTACCAATTATTTAAAAACTAATTGAAATGATGCGAAATGGCTTCCAGATTCATTTTCAGGATAAAAACAATGCAGAAAGGGAAATCGTTGGTTAAATTTCAGTCGTCTGGGCGCTATGGGTCCTTTTAAGTTTGTAATACATTTTTGTGCAGGATTCTTCCTCTTCTGACTCCTCCAGTGATTCTTCTAGTAGTGATGATGGCAAAAAGAAGAAAAAGAAGAAGAAAAAGGAGAAGAAGAAGAAAAAAGACAAGAAGAAGAAAAAGAAAAAGGACAAAAAGAAGGTTAGTTCATAATCACCTCTTTCCCAGCAGGCACAAACACAGACATTGATACAACGTTGATTACACATACATGTCCTTTAAAACTGACTTCGAAACAACATTAAAAAATAGTTGTATTTGTAAATTGAGACAATGTTGGTGTCTAACGTTGGATCCACGTTGTTGGTTGGGAAATGACCAAATTTCAATGGTCAAATCAACGTCACAACGTGACATTGAATAAACGTTGTCAAAAAGCATGTTGTTTCAACGTTGTGTTTGTGTTGTAAAATATTGGTTAAAAAATGACTGAAATTCAATGGTCAAATCAACGTCACAACCCGACTTTGATTGATTGATTGATTGACATTTTTATTAGTAGATTGCACATATTCCGTACAATTGACCACTAAATGGTATCACCCGAATACATTTTTCCAATTTGTTTAAGTCGGGGTCCACTTAAATTGATTCATGATACAGATGTATACTATCATCATAATACAGTCATCACACAAGATAATCATCAGAGTATATACATTGAATTATTTACATTATTTACAATCCGGGGTGTGGGATGAGGAGGGAGGCGGGGGGGTTAGGTTTAGTTGATATCAACACTTCAGTCATCAACAATTGCATCGTCAGAGAAACAGTGTAGGACTGACTTGGTAGGATATGCACAGCAAGTAGTGGACATAGAGAGAGAGAGAGATCAGAAAGCATAAGAATAAGTATCTACATTTGATTATTTACAATCCGGGGAGGTAGGATGTGGAAGGGAGGGTGTTAGTTTAGGGTTGAAGTTGCCTGGAGGTGTTCTTTTAATGCGGTTTTGAAGTTTTGAAGTTCTTCTTCTTCTTCTTGTCAGCCTCAATTCCAGAGAAGTCTGCAAGGCGAAAGGATTAATAATGAATTACGGACAACTTAACGTTGTGAAAAAGCATGTTGTTTCAACGTTGTATTTGTGTTGTAAAATATTGGTTGTAAAATGACTAAAATTCAATGGTCAAATCAACATCAGAACCCAACATTGATTAAACGTTGTCAAAAAGCATGTTGTTTCAACGCTATGGTTGAGTTGCTCAACGTCAGGCCCTAATTCAACAAGTTCTCAATGTTGTTTTAATGTCTTGTGTCTGCTGGGTTATGTTTTCTTGTTTTTGTGTCTGCTCAGGATTCCAGCTCCAGCTCATCAAGTTCTTCTGACAGTTCCAGTGACAGTGACAAGGAAAACAAAAAGGCCAAGAAAGACAAGAAAGATAAAAAGAAGGTAAGCGACTGATATAATTGTAACCAAATCACGTGATACTCTCCGTAATTCATTATTAATCCTTTCACCTTGCAGACTTCTTCTGGAATTGAGGCTGACAAGAAGAAGAAGAAGAAGAAGAAGAAGACTGTGAGTTCACCTGTGTTACAAAAACGATTGATCACTACAGTGGAACCTCCATTTACGAACTTAACTGGTTCTTAATAGAAAAGTTTGTTTAGTGAAGCAAATGTGTCCACAAGAAACAATGTAAATATGACTAATTAGTTGCAGGTTTGACAAAAGTCCATATTTTAGCAAAACTTTGTACACTTTGAATACACTACAAAGTGCTACACAGTATTGTATATAAAACAAACCTAACAAGGGGGTGATAGATCAACTCTCTATTTAATAACAAAGTCAAAACATCAACATCTAGCTGACACACACTGTCACTAGCCTTGTGGTGCACTCATAGTTTGAAATCCCGAAAACTCCTTAATTTTAACAGCCAGGTCACACTACAATGATTAGGAATAAAACATAAAATTCACTTTATCTTGTTGCTTAAGCTTTAGGGAGGGGGACCAGGCCACAGTGGACAACGCTGTGGATACTTCCTGAATGTTTCAAACCACACATCGCTTGTCCATTGCTTTCTTTGGACTCATATTGAGCTAGCAAAACCAGAAAAAAAAACACACTTTAAAGGTACACAAAGCAACACTTAGACTGAATGAGCACAAGGAGTCAGCACAAGAGTCAGCACAAAATGGCAATGGATGAAATGTTCGTACACTGAGACAAGATCCATACACCAAAGCATATTTTTATTCGGCCTCTGGTTCGTAAATGGGAGAGTTCGAAGAATGAGGGGTTCCACTGTGCTTTTTCTATCCCGTCACTATTTCGTGCTCTTCCTCCTCGCAGGAAATCCCTGGTTCCGAGCTAAGCGACAAACCACAAATGCCGGTGTTAGGTCCGGCTGCTGGCGGGTATTCATCTTACAGCAGCAGCGGCTACAAGCCCGACTCTGGTTCTCCAGTTACCACTTTTTCGTCTCTTCCCTCCAAACCGATTGTCAACCTGGACCCGCAGCGCCCTTCCTTCCATTCCATGTACTCGGTGTCCTCGCTCGGTGGCATAGACAGGGTTTCTACTCTCAGACCTCTCAGCCCCATGGAGTCTTTGATGGGTAATCCAAGGCGATACAGGGACACAGGGACCCGGCCCACCTCATACTTTAGCTCTACTGACCAGCTGAGAGACCAGAAGCCTTTCCAATGATGACACGTCAGAGTTACTTACTCATCTTTAGGAATCCAAGAAAAGAAAAGTGTGCTCCAGTAACAAAATTCAAAATGATGTCTCGTTATGCTGAGTTAAAGAACGAGTGTTTGGTGGCGAGTCATTGGGAGGTAGAAAAAAATCAGATTTCTCATTTCGAAAACAATTCTGTAAATCATGGGAAATAATTCAGTGTTGTTTCATGCAATAAATCAATCTGATTTTATTTAGTTTGTCATGTGTCAGGTTCAAACACTGATGACATCTATTAAACAAGACAAGAAGCAAGGAATTAAACAGAGACATAATTAAATTTGGCTCAATGAGGAGAAACGCGTACACCTGTACCCTTTTACAGTGTCACCACACTCTTGACGAAAGATTGTACGCCTCCTCCTTTATTTGGACTTTCCCTGATTACATGGCAACGACTGTTTCTAAAGGTACGGGGGTCATAAAAAGCCATCACCTTTGATTACAAAACAGTTCAAAGAAAAGGTCGCCTGGAGGGGAGTATGGTCCTGCTTCCTCTCCGCTTTGTAGTTCTCGGGTCAAGACACAATCTTTTTGTGGATTACAATACATCAAAGAAACATAACACCCTCATGTTGCTTCCCATCCTACACAGTGGAGTTTTACAAGCCTTCTTCTTGGTAGGATCAAAGACAGCTTTTGTCTTCTCGCCGGGAACTCATGGCAACACAAAGTTTTGTGATAACTTAGATACAATTATTCTGACACCATGTCTGTTATTATAAGAAGTATAGAGGTTGAAAAAGTATTCACTTTATTTTTTCCACATTTTATCCGACAGCCTTATTACAAAAAATCCTCAAGATTTCCCTGTATTTAACCCTTACAGTGAAAGGTGAAACTGCCACATAAAACGTAGATTCATAACTAACAAAAAAGTATCTCTATGGGACGTCTGTGTGTGGCGTGTGTATGCTTTATTAAAAACAACAAACATGTTTGATCATTTCAGCCTGTCAAAATACATCTTAAAGGCCTACTGAAACCCACTACTACCGACCACGCAGTCTGATAGTTTATATATCAATGATGAAATCTTAACATTATAACACATGCCAATACGGCCGGGTTAACTTATAAAGTGACATTTTAAATTTGCCGCTAAACTTCCGGTTCGAAACGCCTCTGAGGATGACGTATGCGCGTGACGTAGACCGGGGAACACGGGTATGCCTTCCACATTGAAGCCAATACGAAAAAGCTCTGTTTTCATTTCATAATTCCACAGTATTCTGGACATCTGTGTTCGTGAATCTGTTGCAATTATGTTCATTGCATTATGGAGAAGGAAGCTGAGCAAGCAAAGAAGAAAGTTGTCGGTGCGAAATGGACGTATTTTTCGAACGTAGTCAGCAACAACAGTACACAGCCGGCGCTTCTTTGTTTACATTCCCGAAAGATGCAGTCAAGATGGAAGAACTCGGATAACAGAGACTCTAACCAGGAGGACTTTTGACTTCGATACACAGACGCCTGTAGAGAACTGGGACAACACAGACTCTTACCAGGATTACTTTGATTTGGATGACAAAGACGCAGACGTGCTACTGTGAGTATGCAGCTTTGGCTTCTAAACATTTGATCACTTGACCGTATGTGCGCAACTTTTTTTTGCGTATGTACGTAACTTTTTTTAAATATATAAGCTTTATGAACCTTGGGTTAGGTGAACGGTCTTTTGGGCTGAGTGATTGTGTGTGTTGATCAGGTGTTTGAATTGTATTGGCGTGTTCTATGGAGCTAGGAGCTAGCATAGGAGCTAGGAGCTAGCATAACAAACATGCAGGTGTTTTTATGCAGGATTAATTTGTGGCATATTAAATATAAGCCTGGTTGTGTTGTGGCTAATAGAGTATATATATGTCTTGTGTTTATTTACTGTTGTAGTCATTCCCAGCTGAATATCAGGTACCGTGAGTATGCAGCCTTGGCTGCTAAACGTTTGATAGCTTGACCGTATGTGCGCGTCACGTACGTAACTTTTAAAAAATATATAAGCTTTATGAACCTTGGGTTAGGTGAACGGTCTTTTGGGCTGAGTGATTGTGTGTGTTGATCAGGTGTTTGAATTGTATTGGCGTGTTCTATGGAGCTAGGAGCTAGCAGAGGAGCTAGGAGCTAGCATAACAAACACGCAGGTGTTTTTATGCAGGATTAATTTGTGGCATATTAAATATAAGCCTGGTTGTGTTGTGGCTAATAGAGTATATATATGTATTGTGTTTATTTACTGTTGGAGTCATTCCCAGCTGAATATCAGGTCACCCCCGGCTCTCACAGCATCTTCCCTATCTGAATAGCTTCAACTCCCCACTAGTCCTTCACTTGCACTTTACTCATCCACAAATCTTTCATCCTCGCTCAAATTAATGGGGAAATTGTCGCTTTCTCGGTCCGAATCTCTCTCACTTCATGCGGCCATCATTGTAAACAATAGGGAACTTTGCGTATATGTTCAACTGACTACGTCACGCTACTTCCGGTAGGGGCAAGCCTTTTTTTTATCAGATACCAAAAGTTGCAATCTTTATCGTCGTTGTTCTATACTAAATCCTTTCAGCAAAAATATGGCAATATCGCGAAATGATCAAGTATGACACATAGAATAGATCTGCTATCCCCGTTTAAATAAAAAAAATTCATTTCAGTAGGCCTTTAAGTTTTGTAATTCACTGTAGTAATTCAATGAGACTTCACCGCCATCGGACCGAGTCCGTGGTTCTCGCCCGGGAAAGGGTAGAGTGCCATCTCCGAGTTGGAGAGGAGATCTTTCCCCAGGAAGAGGAGTTCAAGTACCTCAGAGTTTTGTTCACGAGTGAGGGGAGAGTGGATCGTGAGATCGACAGGCGGATCGGTGCGGCGTCTTCAGTAATGCGGACGCTGTGTTGATCCGTTGTGGTGAAGAAGGAGCTGAGCCGGAAGGCAAAGCTCTCAATTTACCGGTCGATCTACGTTCCCATCCTCACCTACGGTCATGAGCTTTGGGTTATGACCGAAAGGACAAGATCACGGGTACAAGCGGCCGAAATGGGTTTCCTCCGCCGGGTGACGGGGCTCTCCCTTAGAGATGGGGTGAGAAGATTTGTCATCCGGGAGGAGTAAAGCCACTGCTCCTCCACATCGAGAGGAGCCAAATGAGGTGGTTTGGGCATCTGGTCAGGATGCCACCCGAACGCCTCCCTATGGAGGAGGCTGGAGGCCACGGGGAAGACCCAGGACACGTTGGGAAGACTATGTCTCCCTGCTGGCCTGGGAACACCCGAAAGGAGCTGGACAAAGTGGCTGGGGTTAGGGAAGTCTGGGCTTCTCTGCTTAGGCTGCTGCCCCCGTGACCCGACCTCAGATAAGTGGAAGAAAATGGATGGATGGATGGAAAACACATCTTGCCCTGCGCCTGATGTCACCTTCCTCTTTACTGCCAGGTGAGGGCGCTGTTCTGCCACTGGCAGATTTTTTTCCCGACAATTCTGTTAAATTTATTTAAAGGGGAAACTACATTATAACCTATATTTATACAGTAAAATAGTCCAGAGTAACATAAAATCGGGTATATACAATACACTTCTCAAAATACAATAATTTTAAGTTTCTGGTACAATCATTTATTATTTTCCCATCTGGAAACGCTCACTTTGTTTCCATACACTAAAATTGTCTTAATAAAAAAAATAAAAATAAAAATTGGTTTCTTCAATTTTCACAAACATGTTCCACGTTTCCATGCTTTTAATCTCTAATGCGGGGGTCCTCAAACTTTTTGACTCGGGGGCCACTTTGGGTTAAAAAAAATTGGCCGGGGGCCGGGCTGTACATATATATATATGTATATATATATATATATATATATATATATATATATATATATATATATATATATACATATATATACACAGTATATATAAATATATATATATATATATACAGTATATATAAATACATATATACTGTATATACATTGTCTTTAAAATCCAGCAAGTTAATCAGTTTTGTCATTTAACATCAATTAACATTGATGTTCATCAACATTTAACATTGTCACGTTATCGATGGGAAAATTAATTTTTAGACAATATGATTTGCCTGAGTGGCTAGGAGACACCGAGAGTAACAAGCGGTAGAAAATGGATTAGAAATGAAAGATTAAAAAAATAAAATAAATACAAAAAATTTTTATAAATAAAAAAATAGCGTTTTTTTTAACTTGGGACTTCCCGTGGGCCGGATTTTGGATGCTGGGGGACCGGATCCGGCCCGCGGGCCTTAGTTTGGGGACCCCTGCTCTAATGTGACTGTCGGCTATACGCCTCCCGTACACTAGGGGCGATTGTCATTACACCTTGTAATGTAAATAGAGGAAGAAAATGCTACATGCTAACAAGCTAACGCTGGTAGTAACTGCCGTTTATCTCCGGAGTTAACAGATAACTACAACTTTCCACTGTTATTTGGTGTTGTTGCTCATTTTTAATATGTTTAAGTAAAGCTTTAAAGTGCCCAAGGTGGCAATGGAGGGGACGGCGTACCATTGACTTAACAAACTCGCCAAATGCGTTAAATCACTTTTTTGTGATACAATAGTTCTGACATCTTTAATGCTACTTCAATGTACTGTACTCTATGAATTTGGCTGTACAGCATTTTGAAAAAATTCAAAATCAAATTACGACATTATTAATGTATGTTGTGATCACTAAATATCCATCTAAATTTAGGATTAAAGTTTTGGGACATTATGTAGGGAAAAATCTCGTGACAAATCTAAATAATCGGTGGTAATTCCGGTTGTACGTGAACGCAACCCCGAGGTCCTTTACCCCGCCGCTGG